>NC_000072.6:80494539-80522039 GCF_000001635.26 Mus musculus | reverse complement strand
TATTCAGTGGAATCCCAATTTTAAAAAACCCTAGAATTATCAGGCAGTGGTGACACACACCTTTAATCCCAGCACTTGGGAGGCAGAGGCAGGCAGATTTCTGAGTTCAAGACCAGCCTGGTCTACAAAGTGAGTTCCAGGACAGCCAGAACTAAATAGAGAAACCCTGTCTCAAAAACAAAACAAAACAAAGCAAAACAAAACAAAACATAAAACAAACAAACAAAAAACACTAGAACTTTTCTTCAAAAAAAGAAAAAAGAAAAAAATCTCAGAATTAATATGAAAACACAAAAGACTAAGGGCAGCCAAAGTCAACCTGAAGAAAGAAAATACTATAAGAGGTATTACTGAAACTAAATTCAAATACTACTACAAACCCATCATAATTATAACAGCTTGATAATACACAATATGTAAAAGTTCATTGAATAGAATAAAAGCCACAGATATAACTTTTAAAAAAAGATTTAACAACTATATAAGAACTATGGACCTAGAACTGAAACCTCTGGACCCATAAGCCAAAATAAACCTTTCTTCTTTTAATCTTAGTTTTCCTACATATTTGTCACAATGATGCCATCCTAATTAGCCCACTTTTCATCCCTAGGATTTCATATATTTTCCAGCTCCTAAATATTGTGCTTTACTTTCGATGGCTAAATCATTATTGTAATAAAATATTTAAATACACATATGTTACATTTAAAATATATTCTCTTGTCATTATATTAACCATGGAAAACTTTATTCATTAAGTTCATTGTTTCTGATATGAAGATCACACCCTCTTCTCCCTTTAAATATATGTAAGGACTTCAATATACGGAAGGGACATTTTAAGTGGGATTTAAGCACACAATTTGTATTTACATATTTTTTTCTTTTTTTCTCATCTTTTCAGCTTAGGGCATCTACAACTAGAGTTTATTTTTTGCATACAAAATTGAATGATTACAGATTGCACATGCTCTCTCAATGTCAATCTCAGAATTTAAATTGGTTTCCTATTAGCACATTTGGAAGGGAGTACATCTTCATGCGGCTCACTATCTGGGGCATTATGAAGAGAACTGTGCAGGAAGGAAGCCTGAATTCATCCAATCCATCAGGCTCTCTGTTGCATTCTGAGAGTGGTCCTCCAACTACCTCTATTAGAATGAGGAGGCTCTTCTCTACCATGAAAAACCCACTTTCTTTTAAAACCAGTTAGTTATGCTCTCTTTCAAATATTTGTTAATGGATACCTCCTTTAGCTCCGTGGAAGACCTCACTTGGATTTTATGAAGAAAAATAGTAGGAACCAATTCAATAATATTAAAATAATTTTCAGTGACTCTTCATGAGTAAGACAAATGAAGAGAGTGGTTCAATTGCCACATTGCATTCAAAAATACCTTGTCCGAAATGAGCCTAAAATTATTTTCCAGAACATTAAGACACAGATTTGCAACTAAGACTCACTTGACCTTAGGCATGTGGAGCTAACAAAAAATCTAAAATAGCACTTGCTTTTTGTTTTGCATTGGTCCACATGGACTTATTTATTTATTTTTTATGAGTTACCATTTATGTTCTTAATGACTAAATTTTGATTTCAGAAAAAATAAAAAGTATTGTTCAGACTTCGTGGAGTTATTTGGTATTATCAGTTTTACTTGCCAAACACCAGAGAGAGAGAAAAATGTCAGACTCCCCGCAATTTATTTTGCTTTAACTATCCCTATTAGCCCTTGCCTGTTGCTACTGAGAATGCTGGGCTGATATCTTAGCCATTTCCTTGCTCGTATTTTAGAGCCCTTCATCCTTTGCAAGGATAGACCTCATAAAATTATTCTTGAGACATAATTAATCAAGCCTCTTCATCTTGTGTATGGCTGTTCACACCTATTGCTTCAGCACTTGAGAGGCAGGGGCAGGAGGAAGATGATACATTCAGGGGCAACCTGGTATTAAAAGCAAGACACTATCTCAAAACACAGAACCTATGAAGTCTAAGAAAAACAAAGTTGATACACAGGAAATGCATTTTCCTTATAATTCAAGTAGATAATTAGATCTTTGGGATTTGCCAGAATACTAGAATATAGAGTTCTAAACTTATTTCTTATACTTTATTGCTCTGTGTGTTTGATTCTACTATCAAACTAACATAATTGAGTTCAGGGACAGTGATACATATGGACCATTATTCTCACCTACAATAAAATATTTTCTTAATGCCAATTATAAGGGGACATTTGCATATCTCTTGGTCTGTGCAGAGTCAATAGACTCCTAAGTTCCCATCAAAGTTCCCAAGAAGGCAGAACAAGACCTCATATTTGCAAGATAATAATGTACATAATTTTTGGAAAAAATAATCAAAAGTTTTTTCTCAAAGATATATAAGGGAAATAATAATTCTGTAAATATGCTAAAGAACTCGATTAGACACATTTAAGAGTCAATTGTTCTGACATCTTAGAATGAAGAAAGCATGGTAGTTTGTAAAATGATGAAATATTGGCAAATCATGTTTTCTTTTTGACATTGACTGTAGGTATAAAAGTATCAGAAGATATACACTAAAATGAATTTAACAATTCCCATTAAAAATATAAATGGAAACTAGTAGATAATATGGACTATTTAGGATTATCTGTTTCAGTGACGATTTACTTCATTTTAAGCATTGGCTAGAGCATTTTCCTTTCATTGTTACAACTAAGTCTTTGTGGTCTGCCATCATAATTTTTCTACTTTGTTGTAAAAGGTATAGCAACAGACTACATCAATGCATGGTCTGTATGTTAAAAATATAATAGGGGCTCATGACATGGCCCATGGTTAAAACACTTGTCCATAAGCCTGAATACCTAACTTCAATCCTTGCATCCCCCCAAAAAGGAGAAAGAAATGAACTAAATCCACAGGCACAGCATGCTGTGTATGTACAATAACAATAAATAAGAGGAAAGAAAAAAATCCTATTTACAAGTTGGTAAAACCTACCTCATATTAATTCACTTATTTGTTTGCATATTTAGATTATATTAGAGTATCTCCTTCGATATGTTAATTATTATTTAATTTTTTTAAAATATTAACTTAGTCTTTATACAAATGCAAAATCCATTACAAAATAATTAGAACAGCATTAGGGTCTAAATATGGAAGGTTATCTTAAAATTTATAAGAGAAAAATATTGCAAAAGAAACAGAATTCAGCATTACAAATTTCTTGTCAGGTACTAATAGAGTCTTTCAAAATAATTGTTCTTCTAAGTGATGTTTAGTTGCCATTGTAATAAGCCCTCTTTTTAAACAACAACATCCCGTGGAGTTTTGAAATGTCTTTTTGGAAAATTGGTACTATTATAAAGAATAGTTTAATGTAGATATGAAAGGTGGAAGGAGAAAAGAAAAGATGTGATATCCTGAAGACTGAATTCATGTCCAAACTATGAGTTCATATAAAACTATAAGGAGATTTCATAAATTAGTAATTATTAAAGTCCTAATTAAAAGATGCCTGCTCCTCTGTACTCAATAATTGTATTCTGAATCACTCTTATGTTCTTTACTTCAGATCATGGTGATTGGTCTAGGTTACAGGCTTTCATTTGCTAATTGCATTCAAGTAATAACTTAAAAATAAACCAGTTTTGTTGAATCTACTGAAAATAAAAATGATACCCACTTAAGATTACATACTGTCAAGTTGATGACTATTGGTAAAACTTTGGAAAACTCAGAATTTAAAAAAAAGTCACTAAGTTTGATTTGATAGTCAATGGTGAACTCATCCACAAGGCAAAATAATGAGGAACTTACGAATACCCGTATGTATTTAAATATAAGCCACATAAACTTTCTAATGCACAAGAGCATGTTGTGGAGAGCCCTGGGGCTAATTATATTTGATGTTAATTCTCCTGTGACGGGTTGCTAACAAGGAATGAGTTAGTACTCAGGTGATTTCCTGTAATCCTGCTTCCCACCTTAATTTGTAAAATAAAGGAGAGCTGATGATTAGGCAGATAAAAGGGAAGGGGAAGGTGGGAGAGAGAAGGAGAAAATGGAAGAGGGAGAGGATGCAGAAGAAGACAAAGATGAAGAAATTCGGAGCAGAAGCACATGGCCTGGAGAAATAGCAAGTTCTAAGGGGTCTCATAAGCTGTGGAAGATGGAAGTGTAGCGGTAGATCTGCCCAATCTAGGCACACAGCATGTAATCATATTAACTGTGCTGTGTTTTCATTGCCAGGGCCTATTTGGGTTGGAGAGATTTACCGCAACATGAGCATGGTAATTGGCCTAAGAATGAGTCTGTGAAAATAAAGGAACAGACATTTAGAAACAAAACCTGACACTCATTTCTTTATCTATACAGAAAAGAGAAATAGTACAAATAAATCTTTCTTTCTTTCTTCCTTTCTTTCTTTCTGTCTGTTTGTCTGCCTGCCTTCCTTCCTCTCTCCCTCTCTCTCTCTCCATTCCTTCCTTCCTTCCTTTTTCTTTCTTTCTTTCTTTCTTTCTTTCTTTCTTTCTTTCTTTCTTTCTCTCTCTCTTTCTTTTCTTTCTTTCTTTCTTTCTCTCTCTCTTTCTTTTCTTCCTTCCTTTCTTTCTTTCTTTCTCTCTCTCTCTCTTTTCTTCCTTCCTTCCTTTCTTTCTCTTTGTTTCTTTCTTTCTTTCTTTCTTTCTTTCTTTCTTTCTTTCTTTCTTTCTTTTTTTCTTTCATAAATACTTTTGTTAACTTTTTGAGTAATTCGTATACTATATCTTGACTATATTAACCCACAACTTCTCCTCTTAACTCGTTCTAGATAAACCCAGCTCCCTACTTCCACAACTTCAGATGCATTAAAAAAACATTATAATTCATGAATTCTAATTAGTGATGTCCATATATTTCTTAGTATTGGTCAAACACTGCACTGTAGTTAACTTTATAGGACCCAGATCATTAAGAAAACCATGTCCCTTTCCCCAAGAGGGCACAAAGTGTCCACAGATCCTCAGTTAGGTGTGGGCCTTATGCACCCCTTCCCAATCCCTATTAGATTGTTGCCTGACTTGTCTTTTGCTGGGACCACTGCTAGGAGTTCATCAAAGCTTTTGGAATGTGTTTTAGAGGCTAAGGGTCAGTCTTTTTAGTGTCTCCCAAAAAGAATATACATACATCTGGCGCTGGTAGTGGTAGTGGAAGACATTTCAGGCAGAGAGAGCCATGTTATATTTCTTTAGGCCCTGGCTTTCCCACATAAGAAGCTTTGGGTTTCTTGGTAGTTATTTGCACTTTTTCTTTTAAAGTATCTTTATTCTCATTTTAAACAATGGTTATATTTGCATGTATGCATTTCTGTGTGGTTGCCTACAGCGGTCAGAAGAGGGTATCTGATTGCAGGTGGTTGTGAGCCTCTCAATCTGTATGCTCGCAATTAAACTCTAGACTTCTGCAAGAACTGTGAGCATTCTTAACCAATAAGCCATGCCTTCAGTCTCAATCCATGCTTTTGCAAATTAACTCTGCCTGGGGATTATGAAGAAACTCAGGCTTTCTCTGCCCTTGTTGGATTGTTTCCTATTCATGGTTCATTGTCATTAGTTTTGGGAACAGATACTGTTCTGTGGGAAGAAGAGGCTGCCTTTTCAGTTTTCCTTACAGATATCACAGCATCGTTAGTCTAAGCACTGAAATTCAGGGTTCATTCTCTCACTGTCATCTGACTATCTTTGTCGTGGTTAATTTTTAACACCAGCTGTCCAAGTGTGTTCCTGAGGACAAAAGATCAGGATTCAAACATAGGCTCTAACTATAGTTCAGTCTTCTCCAACAGGACATTTCAAGAAATATCTCATTCCCTCAAGGGGATTCAAGTATTTATACAGGGATTTCAAACTGCATAAATTAATGGCCTTATCATCAAATTTATGCCTTATACACCTGTCAAAAAATCAAGTTATAATCCACAGTGATATTTCCTATGTGGAGAGACAGAAAGAGTTAAGTCTATACAGTTTTACTCAAAAGAATATAATACAAGAACATTTTATCACAACTAGAATATTATCATATAAATGTGCAGATTACAGCCAAGCTCTATGAAGGATGATGAATTGGGACCAGTCTAATGATCCAATAATCTGGCAAAATTCCTCCTGCAGACATCCTTCATCTTAAAACCATGACAGATTCTTGTTAGAATAATGACTAATAGACACTAACTTCTCTATTTCAAGTAAAAAAAGAAATCAGTTTTAATTTATTCCCAATTAGCCAAACAGCTTTTAGCCAAAGATCAGGCAAAATATCGCCCTGTACCTCAACAAACAAGTTTTTGCCTGCAGACTGACTCTGGATTAAGTAGTGGTCTACAAGAAAGGTCAGGATAGGGGATATAGAATTCCTTCATTTTCTTCACAACTTCCATGTACTTTGGGCTTTGAGGTGTTCCTCGATATAGAAATGAAGGTAGCAATTATTAGTATATCTAAAATTTTATGGAAGGTCCTGTAGATATTTTAATGAACATTACAGATTTTCCAATATTCTCGCTCTGGCTTCCCAATCTGGAAACATGCTTTGAAGAAGAGACTACCCTCAGCTTTTGAGAACCATGAAGCCATTGGAACATAAAGCACACAAAAGCTGGGAAGGTAATATTATTTTAATAGAGCTAAGTATATACCATGGGAATAAAATAGTTCAGGCAAAGAACATCTGTGAAAGGTGGTGCTTAAATTCACTCATCATTCTGCCTCTTTCAGCAGACAGTTTAAACATCACTTTCTATAGAAAGCTCCAAGCTGCTAACCTCAAACCCATTTTCTTTGAAGGAGAGTTATTTGGAAAAATACATCCATACAGCTCCTAAAGCTGCTATCCAAAATGCTTTTATGGTAATGCATTTTCTCAATAAATTGAAATATTATTTGTGTGTATGCTTCTCTCTCTCTCTCTCTCTCTCTCTCTCTCTCTCTCTCTCTCTCTCTCTCTGTTTGTGTGTGTGTGTTGTATTAGAAAAGGTGGGGAATTTGGTAGGAGTGAAAATGAGTTTATTCAAAATAGTTTTCTTGATTAGTAGTTTTGGCTATAAAAAATTAAAATCTACAGACATACTTATGTTTATGTAGGCAAGCACCTAAACACTACCATTACATTACATGTGTACATGTAATTCCATTATCTATTGATATGTAAATGTGTGGGCATATACAGGTATAGGTTGACACTAATGAGGCTCATATCAGGGTAGTAAAAATTGTCTATAATTATTATCTATCAATAAGTGTTCATTGTGTTACACATGTTGCCTCTAGATAAGTTAATTCGGAGGATGGTGAGATAATTCAGAGACTAAAACCACTACATTTTCATTCAGAGGATCCAGATTCTGTTCCCAGCACTTACATGGTGGATTAAAAACTGTAAGCCTAGTCCCAGGGGACCCATTCCCTTCTCTGGCCTCACTGAGCAACAGGCATGCAAGTGGTACACAGACATACATAGACAAATGAACACAAAGATAAAAAAAATAGGTTGAGAATATATAGGAATATAGAGTGATAATTAGAGTTTTCAGAAAGTGGTAATAGGGTCAGAGAATTGAATCTTGCCCAACTACACTGAAATGGATCTATTGAACTCTAGAGAAGTGTGAAGTGAATATTGGTGTTCTTTTATAACTATTCATTACAAAAACATTTTTGAACTTTTCAAACAATTGAAAAAAATCAAATAAAAACAAACAAACAAAAATACCTCTCAGTGAATTTCCGGAGGCTCATTACTGACTGAAGTACTAGAAAAATAACTCCAGGCATGTTTTCATTTCACCTATTAATTTTATCTTTACTCACCTCTTTGCTTTTTTACATATTTATTTATTGACTTATTATAAATGTAGCTTTTTGTTTTTATGTTTTGTTATGTTTTTTTTTTTTTTTTTTTGCCTGATGTAATTATCATCTCAAAGGCTTACTGCTGAATACTTATTCCTTGTATTTCTTTGTGAATTTTGGCTGGCTGGTTCAGCTCTTCTGGATCAAACTCCTCTCCAAGCTGACTGATTTAATCTGACTTCTTTTAGCTTCTCACTGAATTGCTCTTTTTGGTCTCAAACTAACTCTTGCAATTTGCCCTACTTGTCTGACTTCTTATTCTCTGACTTCAAATGCCTCTGCTGACCTGAACTGAACTACAGAAATTCATGAACGAACTCAACCCCACTGTATTGCACTTCCTGCATTGACTCAACTCACTGAACTCCCAACTCCATTGGACTGAAGTCAACTGACTGAATTAAATGAATGAACTGAACTGAACTCAACTCTACTCACACCACTGCTTTCCAATTAGACATGCTTTCAAACATAGCTGCTTCCTTCTACAAACGAACCTTATCTACACTATATAGGGTTAAAGGTGTGTCTGTATTCCAACCAGATGGATTAAAGATGCGTCATTCCAGCTAGACAGCACAGAACAGGAAGTTCTTCGGATGTGAGACCTTGCCAGAGAAGCCATGTTACTTTATTAAAATTCCTCTACAACTTATATATGCATGAGCACACATGTACCAGTGAACAATTTGTAAGAGTTTGTACTTTCCTGCTATCTGTGGGTCCTTAGGTTCTGCCTGCGGTCATCAGGCTTGGTTGCAAACACCTATATTTATGGAGACATATAGCACTACACCTGTTCAAACTCTTACAGAATATACAAATTTATTTTACAAGTAAAACAAAGTTTTCCAGTGTTTTTGATGCCACCTAACACATAGCTCAAGCAAAAATATCCCAGATAGCTTTTAGAAACACTTTTTGTCTGTATGTTTAAACCTAAGTCTTCTCTTTATAATGTGTGTGGTTCTTTCTTGTCTTGTCACTGTGAAACCATTTCCTCTAACAAGATGAGTTGTTGTCTAGGTAGTCATTCCATCTGGATTCATTTTCTTTCTCTTTCTGGCCTACAGCAAGGCCCTTTTACTTCCTCACACTACTTGTACAGAAGTCAAATCTAGCATCATTCTCTGATTCACCTGTTTGAATAGACAACCTCATGGGTTCCTCATGCTCTGAATTTAAAAACTGGGTCAGTCATGGAACCCCAGAAGAAAGAATATCTTTTTATCAGACACAAATTTCTTCATTTGAGACAGGTTGACTTTAAAACTTTATTTTAGTCATATGATTGTGTTGCTCTGTGAATGTACATGCATGCGTGGTGACCACTGAAAGCATAAGAGGATACCAGATCGCCTGGAGCGGGAGTTATTGTCAGCACTGAGCTGCCCAACATGATTGCTGGGAACAAAATCCTGATCACATGCAAATGCAGCAAGGCCTCTTAATAGGATCTATTTTTGTGAGCCCCAAATTTTCCTTTATTTAGAATATGAGAATTCTGTTTCTGGAAAAAAACTTTTAAGATGCCAAGGCCACAAAAGTGAAAGGCTGACAATGAGCAAATACTTTACTATTGGAAAGAAAATAGTTACCATATTTTTGTAAAAGGTTGTTGCCAACCAATAGTGTTGATAAGTCTACTCAATAGTACCATTGAAAGTAGTAGTCTGGCATCAGGAGGCCACATAGCCATAGCAAACAACCTCAGTGATGAGGTTCATGGAGGCACCTGAAGCAGAATGCCTGGAGTAGATACAGATCAGCTGGAAAACAGTGCAGCCTCAGCACGAGGAACCCTAAAGACTCCAAAGCAATGTGAGCTGTGTTCTTCTCAGGAACACTGTGGCTCATTCATGTGGGGAGAATGTTAGCGGATATATGATTAAAATATTAAAATTAAATTGCAGTAAAAAAAAGTCCAGAAGGAAGTTTGTGCCATTGTATAACCCAAAATTTACACACACACACAAACACACACACACACACACACACACATTCACACATATATACAGATGTGCAACACACACATACATATACACATGTATAACACATACACATGTACACACATGTGCAAAAACACACACACACACGTGTGTAACACACAAATACACACACACACACACACACACACACTCATGAGTTTTTGCAATTCGGGAAAGACTAGGTGACTTGAGAAATGTGAAGCTTTTCCATCACAGTCATAAACAAATCAAATGAGTTTATTTCCTATGCATATATGAATGAAAGGGAAGCAGAAGCCTAATGTTGAGAAATGAGAGTCTTTTGATTGCTAAATTTTTCTAGGGGAGAACATCCGGTTCTTTTCTGGAAGCAAACTTTCAACAATCAAGATACCATTCTGCCACAAGCTTAGAAATATGACGTAAATTGGTTCAGAAATGTGTTACATCTCAGCTGGAGATGAAACCATAGGAGAAAAATTCCTTTGTTTTGATAAGTCAGCTTAATCTTGCTTCACCATTAGCAAAGTTTTCGCTAAGTGTAGTACTATATTAAGAAGGCATCCACAATCACTGCAAGGAACAGATTCTAGGTTTTCATTCTTTTTGGTTTCTTTTTTGTTTGTTTGTTTTCTTATAGTAATTCTTGAGCAGACTCCTCAAATTAGCTGAGTGCTAGTAGAAGAATTTTAGCACAAAGTATCAATTGACTATGGCTGCACTAACAAATAGCAGCAGGAGAGGTATTTTAGTATCAGAACATGGTGGTTGAGTCCTAGAAGCTAGAAGCACAAATGGGACCTGGGCATTAGCTGAGCTTGTTCCTTTTGAAATCTGAGAGAAAGAACATCCCTTGCTCTTTACCGTTTTCTATTGAGCTTAAGTCTTACTTGAACTACAGAAGCATGGAAAGATCTCTTTGTGTGTGCTGTGTTCACACCTTTCTGTAAGTATATCCGTGGAGGAGTTAGGTGGCCATCCTTCTCCACTATCACCCAGCCACATCTTTAGTTGCATGTGCAGGGATCTAATTTTTGAACAAACTCAAACATAAAAGACCAATCTTACTACCATGATACGCTATTAGACGTATAAATCTTATAGTTCCAGGAAACTTAGATTGAGTGGGTTTTTCCCCCATATTTGCTTGTAGGGTTGTTCTGTGCATTTTGGAAGTTTGATAGATGCTGGTAGCATTTCAACTGCCAGTCACAACAAAAATCAGTGGATCCAGACAGTCTAGTGCTCCTTTGTGCCCAAGGTTGAGTAGCACAAAATATCTCCAATGGAGACTGATCATGAAGCTATCAAGTCATTTCTCTATTCCCTATAGAACTTGAAAAATGAATATGTGTAAGCTAACTGGTATTATTGCTTTTCTGCAATAAAAGTGAAATAAGGTAACTCTTTCAAATAGGGCTTTTTGTTGTTTTTAAATATGACTTTAAACTTTATGATATTATAATGTAATTAACATCAATTCTACTTTTCTTTTCTTTGCTCCATGATAATTATTTTTATACCCAGATACAGAGACACATAATATCATACCCATGTCTTAATTGTTTCATACTTTAACTCTTTGGACTTTTAATCATATTTCCCTGAAAATACATATAAGTATTTATTACTCTTCTCATTACTATAACAACAGTTACTCTTCTTGGTTCTGTAACAACATGCCTTACAAAAGCAGCTTAATAGAAGAGGAGTTTATTCTACCTCATCAGATAAGTCAAGATATAAACCATCAAGGAGGGAAAGTCATAGTGAAACAGTTGCTACCATTGTGATGCAATTAGGAAGCAGAGATCAAACAGGAAGAGACATAGACTATGAGGACTCTTGAAGGGCTGCATCAATTTTAGATCTTCTGATTTCTCAGAAACAACAGTAATTCCACATTTTTACATGAAGTATTATGATTTTCTTGTTTGTGGTATATTAAAATCCCCAAAAGAAAGGAGAAATTAGCTACCACAATGAAATATATCTGCAGCAGGGATCATAAGTTGCTTTGACTTCTAGTTGAAATCTATGGGAACTAAGACATCAGAAACTTCTAGAAAGAGTTTGGACAACTGAGAAGAATTATTAATGTAAAACTGTGTACCTGGTAATCACTGTATTCTAGTCATGGAAAATGTCATGACTGTCTGCTTGGTAGTGAGCAGCAGGCAAGGTCTATAATCTAAATATATTTTTTCTTCACTCCAGTCAGAATGGCTAAGATCAAAAACTCAGGTGACAGCAGATGCTGGCGAGGATGAGGAGAAAGGGGAACACTCCTCCATTGTTGGTGGGATTGCAAGTTTGTACAACCACTCTGGAAATCAGTCTGGCGGTTCCTCAGAAAATTGGTCATAGTACTACCGGAAGATCCCGCAATACCTCTCCTGGGCATATATCCAGAAGATGCCCCAACCGGTAAGAAGAACACATGCTCCACTACGTTCATAGCAGCCTTGTTTATAATAGCCAGAAGCTGGAAAGAACCCAGATGCCCCTCAACAGAGGAATGGATACAGAAAATGTGATACATTTACACAATGGAATACTACTCAGCTATTAAAAAAATGAATTTATGAAATTCGTAGGCAAATGGATGGGCGTGGAGGGTATCATCCTGAGTGAAGTAACCCAATCACAAAGGAACTCGCACAATATGTACTTACTGATAAGTGGATATTAGCCCAGAAACTTAGGATACCCAAGATATAAGATACAACTTGCCAAACGCATGAAATTCAAGAAGAACAAAGACCAAAGTGTGGACACTTTACCCTTTCTTAGAAATGGGAACAAAACACCCATGGAAGGAGTTACAGAGACAAAATTTGGAGCTGTGACGAAAGGATGGACCATCTAGTGATTGCCATATGCAGGGATCCATCCCATAATCAGCTTCCAAATGCTGACACCATTGCATACACTAGCAAGATTTTGCTGAAAGGACCCAGATATAGCTCTCTCTTGTGAGACTATGCCGGGGCCTAGCAAACACAGAAGTGGATGATCACAGTCAGCTATTGGATGGGTCACACGGCCCCCAACGGAGGAGCTAGAGAAATTACCCAAGGAGCTAAAGGGAACTGCAACCCTATAGGTGGAACAACAATATGAACTAACCAGTACCCCGGAGCTCTTGTCTCTAACTGCATATGTATCAAAAGATGGCCTAGTGGGCCATCACTGCAAAGAGAGGCCCATTGGACTTGCAAACTTTATATGCCCCAGTACAGGGGAACGCCAGGGCCAAAAAGGGGGAGTGGGTGGGTAGGGGATTGGGGGGTGGGTATGGGGGACCTTTGGGATAGCATTGAAAATGTAAACGAGGAAAATACCTAATTAAAAAATTTTAAATTTATTTTTAGTTTTTATAGTTATTACATATAATATATAGAATATTTATATATTTTATATTGTCTGCACTAAATCTCATGTTCTATGTCCATGAAAAAGCCCTTGGAAGCCAAAAGAGGGTGTCTGCTCCCTTAGAACTAAGGTTACAGGCAGCTGTAAATCACTGTATAGGTGTAGGAAACTTCACCTCTATCCTTTGAAAGAGCAGCAGGTACTCTTAACTATTGGGCAATTTTTTTAAATGTATCTTGAATGCTGTCAAATACAGTTGTCACCTCATTCTTCACCTAGCTATGTGACTTTGACAAAGCTCAGCTCTATTATTTCACTTCAGTAAGATGGAAAAGAGGGGTTTTTTTTTTTATTGTAGACACTACTAATAGACATGTAAACACACACCAGTTGCTGAGAATTATGTTCATCAGAGTAAATACTCATTAAATATCATAAATAAGAATCATTGTATCTCTGTTTGTATAACAGATATTTTGATAATCCAATCACCCATTGTCTAAATAACCAGCCCATCAATGGCTTATGTTCTTCAATGACCTAAATTTATTATTTACCCTTGCTTTTGTGTATTGACACCAAGAAAACAAACAATAGTCAGAGTTGCACCTTAGATCAATGGACCTTTTGCTTTATTTTATTTTATTTTATTTTATTCTTCCCTCACACAATCCATCCTGACCAGAACTTCCCTTTCCTCCAATCCTCTCCATACCTCCCGCATGACTTCATGTCTCCCCGAGGTCCCCTGCTCTTCCATTTTCCTTCAGAAAAGAGAAGACCTCCAATGAATAGTCATAGAAGATGACCTAACAAAACGCAAACAACTATACACAAACCCTCATATTAATGGTGGCTGAGGCTGCTCATAGGAGGAAAATGTTCCCATATGCAGGCAAAAAAGTCAGATACATCCTCACTCCAAGTGTTAGGAGAAAAAAATCCCAAGCTAAACACCCACAGCAGGTATGCAAAATGGCCTGGTGCGGACTCCACGATTGCCACTTCAGTCTCTGTGACCCTCTCTGAGCCCCACTTGGTTGATTCTCTGGGCCTTATATTCCAGGTGTCCTCAACCTCTCTAGCTCCTACAATCTTCTCCTTATTCTGAGGGGATTGTCCTAGCTCTGCCTAATGTTTGGCTGTGGGCTTCTTAATCTACTCTCATCAGCTACAGCAAGAAGCCTTTCTGATGAGGATTGTGGTCTATGAGTATAGCAAAATACCATTAAGAATCAATTCATTAACTTTCTTTCCAGTAATGTTTGCTTCTACCTTTGGTTTCTGAATCACCCCATTTCTGGATCCTGGAAGTCCAGAAACTGTTAGACATGGTTTCCCTCTTGTATTGATAGAATTACATAGTAAAAATGACAATATTATCAAAGGCAATCTACACAGACACAATGCAATCCTGTCAAAATTTCAAGTCAAATCGCTACAGAACTTGAAAAGACAAGACTCAATTTCATATGAAAAAATAAAAACCCAGAATAGCTAAAACAACAGTAAATTATTTGGATTAATAAAAGATCTTCTGGAGGTAACATTATCCCTCATTTCAAGTTCTACTACACAGCCATAGTAATGAAATCATAGTATTGGCATAAAAACAGACATGATCAATGAAACTGAATTAAAAACCCAGACAAAATTACACCCACCGATGGCTACCTGATTTTTTTATATAAAAAATATTGAAGCAGTAAACAATGCAAAAGGAAAGTATCTCCAACAAGTGGTGTTGGTCTAACTGGATATCTATATGTAGCACAAATAAATCCATATTTATCACCCTGCACAAAACCCAAATCCAAGTGGATCAAAGACCTCAACATAGAATAGGATACACTAAGTCTGAGAGAAGAGAAAATAAGAAAAAGCCTTGAATGCATTGGTGGAGGAGACAACTTCCTAAACAGAACAGAACTCCAATAGTACAGGCACGAAGACTTACTATAAATAAATAGGGGCTTATGAAATTGAAAAGCTCCTGTAAGGCAAAGGACATCATTGATAAGACAGAACAGCAGCCTGACAAATGGGAAAAATAGTCTCACCAACTACTTATCCAGTAGAGGGCTAAAGCAATAGTTCTTAGCCTTGGGTGCCTTTTGTTCCTGTAGGATACCTGGTCATACCCACAGACAGTTTCAATTATGAAAATAAAATAGAGGTACTCCCGTCATGCAAGAAAAATCCAGGCATCCTACTAAATTATTTACACAGAAACTATAAACTATCTGATAGAAAAATTATTAGGGATATTTACTATCAGAAATGTATAAATCACAGGAGTGAGAGTGGTAGAAAATATAAGCAGAAAAGGATGCCACATCCAAAAAGTAAATGTTCCAGTGCTCACCTCCCACTGAACATTCCTCCCACTTCCTCTAGGGTTTGGTTAGCAACACAGATAAACTTGGAGGAATGCTAGAGTAAGATGCAAAGGAGGTTAAGAAAGTCTATCTTGTGGGCATGACAGAGCCAATGGAATTATGACATCACTGTAGTACCAGCCCATCAGCAATGTGCCTGCACAAGACTGGGCTTAACAACAATCAATCATAATTTAAGGAGAGTCTCTTGTTACCCTACTTATCTCTGCTGAGCTATGAGCTATTTAATGGACTCAGAGAGAGGAACAGCCATCATATTTGTTTTGACGTCATGATGGGGTCAAACTTTTTAAAAGCACCAAAACCTTAAGACACAAACAGTCCTGGTTAAACTTAGTGGCTCATAAAACTGAGCAAAACATTGCAAGTGCAAGATAGATACTTCTATGGGTAAATAATAAGGATGGGAGGTGTATAAGAGGCAATGCCAGCAGCTAAGAGACACTATATCCATATGAAGTTAGAGAACTAAGGGAAACAAAACCAAAACAAAAGCAAAGGTGAATGAGAGAGAAGGCATGTCTCCCCTAAATATGGAGTTCATACAGTTAGATGAACAAAGGACTCTTGTCTGGGATGAGGAACTTTGACTTTCTAAAGATAGCTTCTAGGATCAGCATAAATCCATCATCTTTACACATAGCACTAAACTGTGGAAACCAAAATAAATGAAATTCCCCAGTGGATCACTGGCCATGTGTGCAGAACTTTTCATAAAATTAATACATATGCCACAACAGCTTGAGATGACTTCCCAGACTTTTCCCCAAGGATAGATAATATAACACATCTTAAAAGGTCTCCAGATAGTTATAAAGCCAGTTTTTGTATAAAGATGTCATCTGCCTACATCAACTGTTTACATAAAGAGTAAATTGATTAGGAATTTTAAAATCTGAGCACCTGGATAATGTCTTTTTTTAATGTTTGCTTTCCACTCTATCACCTTGTCAGTTAAGAAACTAAGTACAGTGGGTGGTTTGCAAAATCTAGTGGAATTGTTTAGTACCCATCTGGGTTCTTTCAGCCTGCTACTGGTTTGGAGTAAGCATTTTTCTTTTTATATTTTAAGTATTTTCATATCCATATCTTCTCAGAAGATTTCCAAAACAATGTGTAACTTTTAAGACATGTATTTCATGCTATCTGTTTTAGAGATATGGTCAATCATCTTTGACCACAAAGGGAGTTAGTGAATAATTTAAAGCAAAGCAAAACTAAACAAAGAACTGTAAAATAATAACAAGTGCTCACAGCCTCAAAGGATTGAGTATTAGAAGTAAGCAAGGACGGAGCATGTAGCTCAGCTGTCAGAGTGCTTTCATGATGAGCAGGAAGCCTTGGGCTACATCCCCAGCAGTGCACACACTGGACATGGTGGTCCATGTCGAAGGAGGATCAGATATTTAAGACAACATTTGGCTACATAGTGATTTTGAAGCCGGCATGAATTTTATGAGACTCTGAATCAAACACACATACAGGGGACCCACCTTAAACATTAGATTTAGAGATAATTTTTTATGATCCCAGAGCCATGGCGATAGATGAGTAGATCACCGAGGATTGCCTGTTGGTCGGAAAGGACTCTTGCAAGTTCCAGTGTAGAAAGAATATTGTTGGACAGGAAATAGAAGGTGGGACATCAGGAAGGAGAAAAGATTCTGGGATAGAGTGAGGCACAGGACGATGTGAAGAGACAGACACATGGTAACTGAGCAGAGGTAACCTGCCACATGACATAGTGTAGATTAAAATAATTGAGGTATCTTAAGTTTTGATATGTCCAGAGTAGAACCTAGCTATATAAGCAAGGAGTTTGTAAATATATTTTGTGTCTGAGTCTTATTTCTAGGGCTATGGGGCTGGGAGGCAGAAGCAGGCCTAACTTTTCTTTCCAAGTCATACTCACTGTATCAAAAACCAAAGGTGTTTGGGTTCTAAAGTAATATTACCCTGGATTGACATATGACTTTCACTTTTATGTACTTACAGAAGCACATGTACATAAAACTTGGTCATGACAGTCTTGAATCTTATAAAGTAGTCATTCAATTTTCTATGGTTTTTTACCTAATTTGCTATGTGTTAGGAGGAAGATGTAGTGCCATCCCATATTAGAAGTACTGCACAGTCAGACTCTGCATAACAGAGTTGATTCTCAGGATTTTATAACCCTCATTTCCAACACTGTGACTAGGGCAGTACATGCATATACATAACCTTGTGGAAGGTTCTAATAATTTTCTATTTAAATATTTTCTTACAATACCAAGGAAGCTGACATAGAGATTTGGAACAATTGTGGATAATGTCTTTGGTATAAAATTTCGCTTCATTGATTTCTTTGGAGCACATACAATAGAATAGCTTTCCATTTGAGTTCACAGATGTAATAGGCTATAGTTCACATTCAATAATTTTTGAAAAGCAGCTACTAATCCCAGGAGAGAGCTATACACAAATAAACAAAAAATAATTGCAAATGAGAGAAATCATACATTCATCTATGTAGCCCAAAGAAATGCAGAGAGTTGCTGAGAATCAGCCATAGTGACTAGAACCTCGCAGATTAAAATTAAAATAGTAAAATATAAAAAAGCAAAATCAGCTGGAAAATGTAAATTTTCACTAAAGCAAAATGTAGACATGGCAGAAAGTTTGGACTACAGTAAATGGTATACCTCTCTATAGAAGCATGACAGCCCTGCCTCTGGCATCTTTGTTGTTAATTGGCATTAATGTTTAAGTGCAAGTGAGATGCACATATTTTAAAGTGTAAAATACATAAGCAAATCTTCTAATTTAGGAGGATCACCCAAAGGCAATGGTAGAATGAAATAGAAAGTCAATAGAGGAATGAAGGTGCAGAATAAAACTTAGTCAGCACCAGTATTTAAAAATCAATACATAGCATTAAGAGCTAATGATAACAAACTTGTGCAAATAAATAACACAAAGACATTTGTCGGCATGAGACATTCCATTTCAGAATAATGCTCTCAAAATTTGCTTTGTGTTTTCTGCAGATTTATTTGAGGCCCAGAATGATTGCTTACAGCTGGCAGCTTGCTGGTCTCCTAGTGATTCCTATAATTATCTCTATTGAGTTAGAGTATTGATCTGTAGCTGCTAGCCATTTCAAAATTCCCCCTTTATCCTGCAAGAGGTAATAGAATTAATGAGTATCGTTGCCAAACATCACAAGAACATTAAGCACACAATTAGGTCAGAATATGAAACTAGTGGAGGGAGGAGAAGAACAAACTAAATTCAAATTTCAGCTAAAATAAATTGAAACAAGATGTTTCCACTTAATTTGTTTGTTAAATACATGCACGGTATGAAAACAATACCCAAGAAACTCAGATAAATTGACCAGAGAATCTTCAGACCACCTGCATTGGTTTGAGTGATAGATACAAATGTACTCTATTAGTTAAAAAAAATAGTCTATGGCAGATATTGTAAAGAAAGTTTCAGAATTGTGCCTCTGAGTTGGCGCGCCTGCTCTGGAGTCTTGCTTTCTCTTGTTTTCTTTTCTGAAACATGAAGAAAAGACAGTACTTAACCCAAGAAGTGATTTTCAGGCATCCACTATGCGTCTGTGGGAATGAACAGGTAAGATGGCTAGGATTGACTGGAAGTTTCTGCCTAGAAAGGGGATAGGGAAATGTACATGACTTTAAATAAGAAGTGGGTGAATTGGGATTAAGTTTAACTACTGATGCTAACATAATTTTACAGAGCTGTCTACTTTTGCTTTGTACATGCCTAAAGTGGGCAATCAATCTATATTGCAGTCACATCGAAGAAGGAGAGAAACAAACATTTCTCACCAAACTCATGATGCAATCTTAATTATACTCAGTGGTAAAAACAGGCTAAAGAGACATTTGTTAAATAAATGGGAATGGGTGGGTAGGGAAGTGCGGGGGGGAATGGGGGACTTTTGGGATAGCATTGGAAATGTAATTGAGGAAAATACGTAATAAAAAATATTTTAAAAAAAGAGAAAAAAATGAGACCGACAGGAATGAAAATAAAAATTCACTATGCTCCAGTGGATGGCCATACAGCTATGGAAAAAATGGTGATAGAATAGAATAAAAAAATTCCACTGCTCTTGGTTACTTCTAGAACTTGATGGTTGCTGAAGACAATACTTGCTTGAGTCATAGGACATGGAGAAATCAAACCAGTACTGATTTGGAAGTTACATCACCACTAGAAAGCTTTCATAGGTCTGGGAGGTTCTATGAACTCTAATTGAAGAAACAGGTCATCAACAATATTATCATAGTGTGAGCAATAATAATAATACATGGATAAGATATATCCACAGGTGCTACAGTGGCAGAAATTCTAAGAAAGTAACCATTTATTGATTGGATTTTAATCCCAATCTGCAAAATGGAACCCATGCTTGCTAGTGTTAACTTGAATCAAATCCTAAGACTATCTATGTCATAGACTGCAGGGAAAACACATCTCTTAAAAAGACATTGCAATATATTGCCTCCTGAGTTATTATCTTCCTACCTATAGATTAGTGCATCTCAAAACACCCATTAAATAAACTTTCTCCTTAAATAGTAAAGATGATTAATTCAGAGACCCACAAATTGTCAATGTGCAGAAAATTACTGACCATGGAATTCTCTGCTCTAAATGGGATATATGTATGAATTGACATCTCCTCTCAACACTCAGTGAACAGTGCAGAAGAGAGAATAGACAGATTGTAAGACAAAAAGGACAACGATATCTGCTTATCTACTTATCTACACTGCTTATTGAACAAACAGCAGTTTCACACATAAGCTCACAGTGGATTGAACTACCTGTAAAAAGACTTCCGATAGACCAAGGCAGTCAAAATCTGAGCAAGTATGGAGAGGTTCCTGAGCTCATATCACTACTGGAAGAATTATTTAAGTGATGGCTCCTTAGGGGAAATAATAGGTTACTTCAGGAATGAAGCCCTGAATAGTTACCCATGTTCTAATAAATGGCTCTGCATCCATGACAGGCAGTACTAAATGGATGAGTTGTTCAGGGGGTGGTGGGGGGAGAAAGGGAAGGAGGGAGAGAGAGAGAGAGAGAGAGAGAGAGAGAGAGAGAGAGAGAGAGAGAGAAGAGAATATGAAGTTGAAGTTGAAGTTGTGAGGAAAAATAGGAGGTCATAAAAGAGGAATTGAAGAGTTGTAGGTGAGGAGGTGGTATGGATGATATAAAAACATATGTATATATGATTATTAAATTAAATATTTAAAATTTAAAAGAGTACTTAAGTTGGAGGAAAAGTTAATGTTAAAATATGTCAGAAGTTGGAGGGGAGGTATTAGAGGGTGTCTTTGAAAGTACACATTATATACACACATGGATAAAATAATAGGTATTACTGTGTTTCATTTTGCTTTTTATTACAATTTCTATATCATAGCCATCTAATTAATAAGAGAATGGAAACATAGTGTAGGGCAAATGGAATAAGTATATTTTTCACATTTTTGGAGGCTCTGTCCACAAATTTCCAGACACAGCTACAACTGCACCCATTTATAACTACAGGAACTATGTGCGTATTTAAGGGAATGATGGGTTGTAGACAGAGAGGTTACTGCTGGCTGAACACTGTTTTTAGAAGTAGAAACCATCTGAATACAATTTCTTTACTTTGAGTAATTGCTGTTTTTAAAAGTGAAACCGGCGTTGGTGAGTGGAAAAATTGTAAAATCAGTGACTGGAAAAAAAATCTCTTTTGGTCTATTTATCATCTCAACAAATTTGTTTTTGACTTACTTATTTGCATCCGTGGTTTGCAAAAAGAAAAATTTTATTTGTAATCAGATCTCCTGCTCTCACAGAGCCAGGAACCAACAGCTGCCCTGTCCTTCCTGCAATGGCAAAGCTACTGAAACAACAAACAAACAAAACCAGACACTGGGACAGTTGCCTCCAACCCCCTCTAAGCAGAACAAGCAGATGAGATGCTGGCTTGGCCACCCAGTGTGTCCTCACTATCCATCACAGGGCTACCCTCACTTCCTAGACTATCTGTTTTCTTCATCTCCTCCACTCTGTTGAACACCTGAAGGAGCAAATTAAAAGGACAATGCATCTAAATTCCTGTGATACTTGGTGAATGCATAAAACTCTTTTGCTAATTAGGTTTTCCCTTTCTTTCAGGCATCTGTCTTCTATATGAAAGCATCTTAGGAACAATCTGTAGTCTATGAAAAGTTAACTCAGGTTAAAGACAAGGATAGCAGCCAAAGAATTTGACAACTTGATCTGTGTGATGTAAACTACCTTTAGGAAATTAGAAGGCTAGGGTTGAAGTTCATGGACAGACTACTGGTTTAGCAAGATCTTCAAACACCTAGCACCATAAATGATGATGAGAGAGAGAGAGAGAGAGAGAGAGAGAGAGAGAGAATGAGATAGACAGGGATAAAGAGAGATGCAGAGAATGAATAAATTGAAGGAGGGAAGAAAATTAACATTGATTGTCATATCTTAAACTTTCATGTTCTTCTAGATTCTACACACACCACTAAGCTTCTCCATATTGAAAAGAAACTTGGTAAAAATGACATATTCCCTATCTCAGGACAAAGATAACAGAAAAAGTAAGCTTGACCTCAATCCAAAAGCAAAGTGGGGTCAAAAGGAGCAGTCTACAGCAGAGAACAGGCCAAATAACAAATCAAGGCTCAAGATCAGTGCAAAAATAAAACAAAAGTCATTGGAAAATAGGATTAAGAACAAGAAAAGACTACAGAAAACTTCTCACTGGAAGACATGAAGCTAATTCACTAAAGCAATGTTTAAGATATGACATTACTCTGTCACAAACAAAACAATCTACAGTTATTTAACACTTCCAGTTCCAGGATGTCAAGGAAAGTTCCTACATTCAAATCCTTCCTCCTTAGAAGACTGACTGCGACATTGACCTAGTTCTATTTGTCATGCCTCTGTGAGATGAAGATACCCCTCTGTGCAGTTTTGAGACAGTGACAGCCTCCCGAGAGGAGGAACCAAGCATGAACCAAGTGCTGTTCATAGGGAACAGGAAGAAGCAAACTACAGAGCTGTTGTCAAATTAGTCTCAGCACCTAAAACCTTACATGAAGATTCATCTATGCAGGGTGGGTACATGTCTGCCATCCATTGTAATGCCAAAATTATTGTCTCAGAAATGCTACAGTCAGTAATTCAGAAAAATGCCTATGCTCTTCTGCCCCTGTAAATAAAGCAAAATCACTTTGTGGAATGTATCCTATAAATATCAGTTATATATAAGTAATTGTGATGCTACAGTGGAGCATATTAGGTGGCTTGCTGAGAGAGTAAAGTGATTGTTGAATGATAATGAGGTCTGCAGCTCAAAGCTGCAAAGTTCACAAAAATTTTGACAAAGCACTATACACCAATTAATTAGTTAATACAAGGGCATATATATATATATATATATATATATATATATATATATATATATATATATGTATGTATATACACATGGGACCTGTATTAATCAAGATAGGAAGCAAAGGTTGAGATTTCATGAAGAGTTGATTGAGATTCACGGTATCTCAATCATGGAATCATCATGGAACGATCTATGAGAAAAGAACCTACACAACTCTAACATGCACATCACAGTGAATCAACTCCCTTCCTGTGGAGAGGTTAACAGCCTGTTACCCATTGCCTTCTGTAGGCTTCTCTTCCTGCATGTGTTTTTGTCAATAGATGTTTTTCATGGACCTGTGTCATCCATTTCACAATATAGAGACATTAAGAATGTCTAATCCTAAACCTTTCGAGTTTTCTATTTTAAATACATCAACCACCACTACAGCCAGAAACAAATCTAGTAAACTGAGCTTTACAGCCAGTTGATATTTAACATTTCTTAATCACAGATTAGAATTCAATAGTTAGTGTATCTCATGGCATTTAATTACCTGTCTTTGGTGATGTAGGAAGAGCTGCTTGAATAACCTCAGTCAACTTCTGGCTCTGGCCTTTGTATACATGTTCTCGTTCATACCCACACACATTATTCTACATGTACAATACATGTACAAAAGCCACACAACAATAAAAACTCAACTGTTCTTTTCCTAAGTAGTGGAAAACAACTGACTTGGGTGCAAGAGTGAAAAGGAAATCAATGATGGATTTTGCCCATGGAGGCCAAGTGTGGGAATGGTTTCAGTTTTCCTCAGGAAATGAAGAAGAGAGGCAGGTCTTCTCAGTTCCCATTGAAACCAAAAATATATCTCTGTCTTATCTGTCATTTATTGGTAGTTTTTTTATTGTCTGCTTCCTTCATCCATGCAGAATTTTTGACATGTTTACATGTTTTATTTTTCTTTAGATCTTTTGGACAAAAACAAAGTCATTTTTCATCTTTTTCATCATGACCAGAACACATATTATTATAACATGGTATTTTATACAGTGAAAGCACACAGTATGCTTTTGTGATTTTGTTTTCTATATTAGTAGTGTAACTCTTACCTTATTTATTTGGAGAACTAGTTTAAATAGATCCCTTATGTTGAGTCAATATATTTAACATTAAATAATAAATACCATTGAATATTAAGTTAGTAAATCCCAGTATTTATTGCTTGAATTTATTGTAGAATACCTATGAACACATTTATGGATAAAATGCCGTGATCGCTGAGGACTGGAGTAGGCTTTTATCTAAGCAGCTTTTGTAAATCGCTTTATTCCTTAAGCCAGTTGTCATTTTGAAAATATATTGTATTTTTTTTTCTTCTCTCACCAAATTTTGTCAATCTCCTGTTTAATCTGCTGAACTTGGCAAAGGCTTATAGTATCTGGAACTAAATATATTCATTTTTCTTGTGGTAATTTAGCATATTTGAAGCAAAGGAACTAGGCTGTCATCCTTAAAGAATGTACTGCAAAATAAATAGATTTTGTTTGCCTCAACCTAAAAAAAAAAAAAAAATCCTGACAAATGTCTTTGAACTTGGAAGACCATGAGCCTTTCCAGCAGTAACCTATTATTTTGTCACAGTGTACACTCCTTGAGTTGAGTTGTCTAAATAGCCCTAAGAATTTTTTTACTCTCCCCTCTCCCTTTCCTCCACTCTTTAGTCTATCTTCCTCTTTGATGTTATTGTCCCCCTTCTTCTTCCCCTTGCCTTTCCCCATTCTTATTCCACTCCTTTGGTTCTACTATATATCGTTAGCACTTACATGCTAAAATGAAACATGTTAAAAGGAAAAACTGAGCAGTATGGCTTATGTTTGGCAGAATCAACACAAGCTCTGCCTGTGAGATGACTCTGTCCTTGATTACCTGTTGACCAGCACAGCTTACTGAGAATTGCATCACTGGTGAGTCTTAAACATCGGGCTTCCTTTGCAGAGATGCCTAGGATTACTAAAACCTGAGCAAGCTCTTCTTTGATGGGAAAGCTCCCTATCAAATGATTGACCTCCACACAGTGGCTGGTGTAATGACAAATTTACAGTGAAATCAGTCTCTACTCCATGGTCTTTTCAAATGACTAAGTATTTTTCTTGACAACGTCATACATGTATATAGTATATGCTGTTTATTTTCACCCCACTCCCTGTCATACTGTTGTTTCAGGAAATGTTCATGAACCCCAAAAGGACTAACAAAGAGCCCAATCTGATGCAATCCCATTAGGGTATCTTTATTTAAGCTCAAGCTTGGGCTGCCCACCAACCCTGACACAGCAAGAAGGTAAAGCCTTGAGCCTAATATATTAGGCAAGCATTTATAGAGGCAAGAAGGAGGTATCTAGCCTGGTGCATATCTGATTTGGGGGGACATTATGGCCTTTAACATAATTGGCTGGTTCTGGGAACCAAACCATAAACTTGACTTCTGCTTTCCTCCTGATTGGTGGTTGTTAGGAAGTGAAGTGCCAGAGACTGGCTTGTAATCTGGGGGTACAGATTTGTTGGGGAACAACCTGAAACTGGTGATAGATGCAGGTTTTGTTGGGGGGCCGGGTGTGGATAACTTACAAACTGCTGCTAGGTACTGGCCTGTTATCTGGAGTTCAACCTTTGGTCAGCTTCTCTCAGAAGGAGTCTGAACCCAGAAAATTTGGTCTCTTAATATCTCTTCCTTCTCCTCTCCCACATTTGTAACTTTTTATTTGTCCTTTATCTAGCTGATTTTATCCAGGGCAGTCTGTTTAAACATAAGTGTAGACCTGTCCACCAGAGCCTGGTAGGCTCACCCTTGAGTACAGAGCTCAAGACAATGACTGTCTCTTCCTTAGCATCTGTGAGTAGTCAATATTTCCCTATCTCAGAATAGAGTCTCAGCAGCCCCTCAGTGATGCACTCAGCAACTGACTCTTGACAAGCTTAGTCTTATTCAGGCCCAGAGCAGGCAACCTCATCTACTGTGAGGTCATGATTGAGTTAGCTGTGTCATGATAGAAGATGACATCACTCAGGCCTTCTCATTACCTTCCAGCTCCTACATCTGCTCACAAACCATAACCTACCAGTTCAAGATCCCCAGGATTCTTGTATCCAGTTCATTCCCAAGGAGGGGTTTGTCTTTCTAGACAGCATAGGACTACAAAGTTATTTGCTGCTATTTATTCGTTTTATTTCAGGAATCATGACAGGGCAGTGGTCAACCACACTTACTGTCCAAACGTCCTGGTCTTCATGTTCAATATGACCCCCCCCCTCTATGAGTCTGGAGTGAGTCCATCATGTCACTGTGAATAGACGCCTGATGCTGGGATGAAGTACTGTCAGTTTGTTGCCAACAGCCTTTTGTTTGGTTGTGTAATCTTGAACCAACTCCACATCTATTTTAGCCAAATATTCTCTGGGGAATTATATAATAATTTTGTATTATAAAAATACTTTTCAAATAAATAATTAAACATGGAAGATTCAAAATTTTACTGGTAAAAACTGACTTAGTGTAATTTGAAAAAAATAGGTACATGGGTTTTGGATTCCTTAAAACTATCAAAAGAGACTCAGTTATGGGTTTATTTATATAAAATGAGCATATTTTCTTAGGTAAGTCAGTCATGAAGCATAAGCATAAACTGTATATTTCAATAGCTGTTTTGAGTTCATAACAAAGGATAGGAAGTTCAATGTTAAGAGTAGAGAATATCTATATATGGTAGGATTTCAGATATGGTGTTTCCTTATAATGTATTTTTTTATTTTTAAAGGATCATTTTTTATCTATCTACCTGTTTATTTCTTTATGTTTGTGCATTTTTAAACTGATGTGTGAAGGTACCTGTGGAGACTCAAAGAGGGCATTATATGCCAGGTATCTTTAGTTATAGATTATTGTCATCTTCCTAATATAGGTCCTGTGAGTTGAACTCAAGTCTTCTGGAAAGGCAGCAAAATTACTGAGTGTGCACAAAGCCCCTAGTGCCATCTTTGGAACTACATAAATTGGATATGGCAGTGTACACATATACTCTCAGTACTTTGGAGGCAGCGTTAATAGGATTAGACATTCAAAAAACATACTTGTACAGTTTATAGGCTAGCTTCGGCTACAGGTGACCAGGTCATTAAAAAAAAATAGGTGGGACCTATGTTTTGTTTGTAGATGTCTTTTGAGTAATAAGTAAAAATTTTAGTGTAGTACCTGACACACAATGTTTGACTAGGATTTGATCAGTTGTTATATAAGTATACTCTGTATACATACCTCATTTTAAATTTAAGTGCAAAATAATATCAGTAATGTCAATGATATTTTGGTGGTAATTAAGAGTTGTCTAATTAGACCTAAGGTCTTCTCAACAAGTGGGACCTTATGCCTTGCACTGGACAGCTATAGC
>NC_000072.6:80377039-80489539 GCF_000001635.26 Mus musculus | reverse complement strand
AAACAGGAGGAAATGATTTATGTATATATATACATATACATATGAAGTATAGAAATTGTTCTTTATATTATTTATGGTTTAGCATCTTTTGATATTCTCTGTCTCTCTGTCTCTCTGTCTCTCTCTGTCTCTCTCTCTGTCTCTCTCTCTCTCTCTTCTCTCTCTCTCTCTCTCTCTGTGTGTGTGTGTGTGTGTGTGTGTGTGTGTGTGTGTATGTGTGTGTGTACATACACATTGGTGTGGATACAATTGATGTCAGTGGGATCAGATCCTTCTGGAAACCAGAACTGACATAGGTCTCAGGAAATAAACTTGAACCCTCTGCATGAAGAGTACCTGATATTAACCAGCAAGCATTCTTTCCAGCCCTTGTCTCTTACATTTTTCACTCTACCTATGTGGAAACATCACTTAAAAGAAATATGTTGTGGAATGTGTTAGAAAGTTCATCTCATCTTTAAAAAAATTTAAATTTTTTTAAAATTAGGTATTTGCTTCATTTACATTTCAAATGCTATCCCAAAGGTCCCCCATACCCTCCCCACCACTCCCCTCCCCACCACTCCCACTTCTTGGCCCTGATGTTCCCCTGTACTGAGGCATATAACGTTTACAAGACCAAGGGGCCTCTCTTCCTAATGGTAGCCGATCAGGCAATCTTCTGATACATATGCAGCTAGAGACACGAGCTCTGGGGGTACTGGTTCGTTCATATTGTTGCTCCATCTATAGGGTTGCAGCCCCCTTTAGCTCCTTGGGTACTTTCTCTAGCTCCTCCAAAGAGACTTTTGCAAGAACAAAAAAAAAGTTCATCTCAAACTCATTCAGTTTTTGCCTCTGAAGCAGGGAGTATTCTGCCTCTGACACTATCTCTTAGTATCCACCACTGATAATGTTGTATAAACTTCAGAAGGTGATAACAGTCAACTGATAGTTTGTGACTGTATGATTACAAACCACTTAAAGTCGACCTTCACTGGGCACCTTGACAACTACCCCATTCATCTCAGTATCTCCATGGAAGATAAAACATGAAGGGCTCCAGAGCAAGCTAATGAGTGGAATCTCAAGAAATAGATTGTAAGGTTGGCATTTCCTTACTATCTGATGGAAAGCGTGGATACAAAAGCTTTGTACTGTATCTTCTGGAAGCCAAATCCCAGAATTCCTCTCGGTCACATTCTTCAGATGGGAGAATCAGCATATGTATTAGTGGGCTAGCTTTTCATCAGGTGGGGTACAGTGTCATTTAATCCCCAGTCCAAGAAATGGATGCTATCTGAGGTTTGCCAGATATGCTTTCTTTATGTCTTTAGGGACTTTAAGCCTACTGAAACACTCCCCATTTTAGGAAACATAATTTCCTTAGACAATCAAATGTTCTATTTATTCTGAGACACTGGATATGACACTTTATTTTTTCTTTCTGATTTTCAGAATTAACTGACTCTGCAGAATCTACAAAATATGATAGTTCATTCTGGAGTTTATTCAGTTTTGAAAAAGCTGGTCCCCAGTTATTATATTTTGTGGAAAATTGCATAGGTTTCATATAGTATCTATCACACTATTGTGCAGGTAATTCAAATCATAATTCTTGAAAACCATCAGGAAAAATAGTGATATTAATGATTTGTTGAAATCTCATATGTTGTGACCACAATGAGGAATTCACAAGTATTCTGTCATTAAGTCCACACAAAAATTATTTGAAATATGAATACCATTCACTAAAAAAGAAATTCACTATACGTATTGTTAACAAATAGCCGAACTGAATTTTCAACGAAAAGTCACTCACGTAAATTTCTCTACCTTTGTATTAATACTGTTACCTATTGGCAACTTGCATTGTGACTGTGGATGTTTATATGTTTCAAACACAATGGAAAATTGTATCATGCCCTTCCTTTTGTTGTCCTCCTATTATTGGATCTTATCTTCAACATTTCACCTTACCCAGAGAGGAGGATAAATACATATTTAATCAAAGTGTGGATAAATACTGCCATATGCTACTAAATCACATTTAGTAACAACATTGTCTGACAGAATAGTGTTCTGGATTATATGAAATGAAATTTCATGTAATGCTGGGAAGAGCCTGGGGGCGTGAGTCAGGGGAGAAAAATACTCGATATCAAGAAGGGGATGTAACAGAGTAATAAAACATATAACTAAAGCTCAATGAATTCCAGTTCTGAGCCAGTAGCTTCTGTCCATCAGTCAGATGGATTGATTCTCTTCCTACTAGAGTAAAGAAACATTTACATCAGAGACTAAACCCTAGCCTTTCATTTGCATATGGGGGAAAGGAGGAAGAATATCAACCCATATATTTCATATCAAATGAGATTGGTTGCATTTGTAAAATATTGTAGTAGCAGAAGCAAAGTTCATGCTTCACTGGAATTTAGTATGTATTTGTATGTGCATATATATGTATCTACATATTATGTTCATAACTGTAGGATGAACTTAGGTGATGTAAATATGAATCTGTAGCTTCTCTGAGCAGAATGCAAATGAAACACTGTAGTCTCCTCTCTCTTTCTCTCTCTCTCTTTCCCACATACACACACAAACAGGACAGATACACACATACAACAGACACTCACAGGACAGACAGACACACATGCACAGGACAGAAAGATACACACAAACACAAATAATAAATATATTTACACATACATAGGACACATGCAGTACATACATACACACACAGATGCATATACCCTCATATCCTCATACACACACACACACACACATACACACAGGACAGACACACATACTCACTCATGTGCACACACACACACACATGCATGCACACATTACATACACATCTGCATTGGTGAGAGGCATAACAGGATACTGCTTAAATTCTCAGATGCTGACTTTTATTGGTTTATCTGATCACTGTCCTATAAATTACTATTCTCTGACCTTCAATACATTACTGACATTTGTGAACAACTCAGTCTCTCCATCTATAAATCTGGAGCAATGCTAAAGTTGGACCTATGGTTTGTTGTGTTAAATGCATACAAAATGGAAAAACTCAACAATGCTTATGTATGTGAGTAGAAACTCAGAAAGACACCATATTAGTAGGTCCCTCTATGTCTGGCTTTAGAATCATGTTCTGAAGTTTAAAATTTAAATTGATTCCTTCAAAAGTCACAGCTACTCCAAAGCAAACAGTTATCAAGGCACAAAAGAAGAACAACAGTGGATGGAGCTTGATGTGTTTAAATGTTATGGTTAAATGAGAGCTCTGCCAGTGCCCTACAAATACAGAGGTGGATGCTCGCAGCCAACCATTGAACTGAGCACAGGGTTCCCAACGGAGAAGCTAGAGAAAGGACCAAAGGAGGTGAAGAAATTTGCAGCCCACAGTAGGATCAACAATATGAACCAACTAGTACACCCAGAGCTCCCAGGGAATAAATCACCAACCAAAGAGTACACATAGAGGGACCCAGGGTTGTAGCTGCATATGTAGCAGAGGATGGCATTGTCGGACATCAGTGGGAGGAGAGGCCCTTGGTCCTGTGAAGGCTTTATGTCCCAGTGTAAGAGAATGCCAAGACAGGGAAGTTGGAGAGGATGGGTTCATGAGCAGGGGTAGGGTGTGGGATGGGATTTTCAGAGGGGAAACTAAGAAAGGGGATAACATTTGAAATGTAAATAAAGAAAATACCTAATAAAAAAGAAAAGATTTACTGTGATTAAATGTTAACATAAAGGGAGGAAAGAAAAAGCCCCTTATTTTTATAGGTGTATACAAGGCAGACAAATACATGTATATTCAGAAATAAAGTTAAATTGTAAGATAGGATATAATGACATGACTAGAGATGATGACGTCATAAAAGTGAGTTAAAGACAGTAAGACATTATTTCTGGGTTTTAAAAATGTTTCCTGCAAATATGTGTATACACCATGTTGGTGCATCATTACTGTAGAGACAAATCAGAAGAGGGTTTCAGATCCTCTGGAACTGTCTGTGCAGTTAAGAGACCCTATGCAGGAGCTGGGAAATTCAACTCAAGTCCTCTGGAAGAGCAATAAGTGCTCTTAAGTACTGAGACATTTCTCTGCTACTCTCTTTTTTCATTGATAATTTAATTATTATTAGTTCTTACTTATCCACTTTACATCCAACTCACTGCACCCCTCCCACTCACCCCTCCAGCAATCCTTTACCCATCCTGCTCCCCTTCTCCTCAGAGCAAGGTCCTTCCCAGGTATTCCTAACACTGGCTCATGAAGTCTCTGTGAGCCTAGGCACTTCCTCTCCCACTGAGACCAGACAGGGCAGCCCGGCTAGTAGAACATATCCCACAGACAGGCAACAGCTTTTGAGATAGCTCTTGCTCCAGTTGTTCAGGACCCACATGAAGACCAAGCAGCACATCTGCTATGTACATGCAGGGAGGCCAAGGTTCAGCCCATCTATATTCTTTGTTGGTGGTTCAGTCGCTGAGAGTCCCAAGGGTCTACATTACTTGACTCTGTTGATCTTCCTGTGGAGTTCCTAACCCCTTAGAGGCCATGATTATTCCTTCTGTTCTTCCTTATAAGAGTTCCCAAACTCACTATTTGGCTGTGGATGTCTACATCTTTCTGAGTCAGCTGCTCGTCTCCACACTTTTTTTTTAAAAGGGGTGTGTGTGTGTGTGTGTGTGTGTGTGTGTGTACCTGTGTGTGTTTATGTGTGTGTGTGTACCTGTGTGTGTTTATCTGTCTGTGTGTGAATTTGTTTCTGTGTGTATGATTGTGCATGTAGGTCCTCTCCGTGATTAGAAGAGGGTAGGACTGGAAGTACAAGTTGTTGTGATCCACAAAACTTGAATTTTCCACATTCAAGCTAGGTTATGCCATTTTTCCCATTTTTAAATAAACTATGGAAGCTGTCACAGAAGACACCAAGTGCTACCTTTGCCTTTTCAAATTTGATTTTTCTAATTGATAATGACATTAACTATCTTGTAATGTGACATTCAGTGTATATAAATATTTATTGGACAGATGTCTATTCATATCATGTGTTCATCTTTCAACCACAAAGCTTGTGAACCTGACTTCATTATAGAAATTAGTTTATAGAGTCAATGCAATATCATATCCAATGGCCTTCTTATTTTAATTATTTCTTTTATATCTTGAGAGTATTATATATTCACATAAATTTCCCCTTCCATTTCCTCCCTGTAAACCAGCTTTCAAATTCCTAACCTAACTATTTACATAATATATGCACACACACACTATATATATATATATATATATATATATATATATATATATATATATATATACTGCATTACATTCACATGCATATGTATATCTCCAATATGAAATAATCTAACATTCAGATGGAATTAGAAATTCCAAACACCCAAAGCAATCCTAAGCAGTATGAGGGAATTTTGGTCTCAAACTATACTACAGAGCCATAGTAACAAAACTTGTGTGGTATTGTGTCAAAAACAGAAATGAAGACAATAGAATACAGAATTCAGAAATCAATTTACACATCTCCAGCCATTTAATTTTCAACAAAGGTGTCAAAACATGCATTCAAAAAAGAAAGTGTCTTCATCAAATTATTCTGTACCTTAACATACAACCTGGACATTGATTGCTGTGGGAAAACCACTAAAATTTCTTCAAGACCCAGCACAAGAAAATACTTTCTGAATTACTATTAAATTATATATTATATTTAAATAGCTATTGTTTTATATTTAAAGCACTCTTTGTGGGTTTTAGATATTAGATAATTATCAGAAACACATTGCATAAGTTCTTATATATGCTTTAGTTTTTTAGTAAGCTTAATAACAGAAAGTATGTTATCAGTTTGGACTTTTCAAAATTGCTTTTTTGTTTTTTTAATTTTAGGTCCTGATTCTGTTTATAGCAAAAGGTATTTAGACTTTTGTCAGTCATTGCACTCAATCAGCTGAAAAGTATGTTAATTTAGGAATTCTGCCAGTCTATAGATGGATGTTTTTTTTCATTTATTTACATTTTAAAATTTCTAACATTTATTTAATGTGTGTGTTTGTGAGTTTCTGTGTGTGTGTGTGTGTGTGATGTGTGTAAAGGTGCTTGCATCACATGCACAATCATGCCATAGTGAACATATGGAAGCTAGAATACATTTTGCAGTAGTAGGGTCTCTCATTCTACATTATGGATTCTGGGAAATGAACTCCTGTCATCAGCCATAGGAGCAAGCAATTTTACCCACTGAGCAATCCCACTGGTGTCTATTTACGTCTTGATTACTGTGTGTTTCTCCAATGAAGAGATTTTTTTTGTCTGCTCCTTTGAATTAGTTCATGTCTATTCCACCTTTTCTTTGCTAGCCCTGTAAGTGAAGTTGTAGCATCATTTTCAAATTGCTCACTGCTGGCAAAACCAGTGACAGCTAGGATTCATATAGTGACCTCTCATTATATGACCTCTGGGATTCATCTATGTGATGCAATTTTCTGTGTGCACATTCTTCAGTTTATTAATGTTAGTGTCTATATAGGATCCTGTCTGCTTTGGATGTGGAAGTTATGTTTTGTATATAGTAAAGTGAAAGCATTTTAGCTTCACTTTTGCTTCTCATCGATGTGACTATAATATGTAGTCAGCATGCTTCATTAATTCATTATCTTAGAGAGGCTTTGATGATCTCATCACACACCAGGACCTTAGCAGACCTTTGTGAATGTGCTGATCATGCTGAGGGGGTTTCATGTTACTCTCAAGTGTTTACAAATAAATCACAATCACACGGATTGTTGTATGTTGTTAAATACTTTTCCTGAGTCCGTTGTGATGAGCATGTGGTTTTGTGCTTTATGCTGAGAGCATGGTGTGTTAAAATGTTTAATTTTTACATGCTTAGCAAATCTTGATTTATGCAATAAATCCTACTTGGTCATGCACTGTGATCAATTTTATACACTTTCAAATTTGTTTTGCTAGAATGATTTTTACAAATTTATGTATTTAAATTCACAGGGGATATTCTTTTATGGCTTTTATTTTCCATATGTGATATTTTAATCTGTTTTGTGCATCTGGATGACAGAATAAGACAGATATCAGTTCCTCCTCCATAGGAGTTTCAGGACAGCTTTAGACTAGGTCAGAATGGTTTAAACCAATGGTTCTCAACATGTGGCTTGCAACCCCTTAGGGGTTACATATCAGATACAGTGTACCAGACATTTTCATTATAACCAGTAACTAGCAAAATTACCCTTATGATGTGATGTAGCAACAAAATAATTTTATGTTTGAAGGAGTCACCATAATATGAGGAGGTATATTAAAGGGTCACAGCATTAAGGTTAAGAACTACTGATTTAACTTTTCAGAGGTAGAAGAGATGGCTTGGAGGTTAGGAGCACTTCATTCTCTTTTAGAGATCACAAATATAGTAACCATGTTAGGTAGCTCACAAGGATCCAAAACTTCAGCTCCCAGGACCCAAAACTCTCTTTTGGAGGCTGCAAGCATCTGACCACAACACACAGACACACAGACACACACAGACACAGACACAGACACAGACACAGACACAGACACACACACACACACACACACACACACGTAAATCTTTAAAATATTAGCAAAATTACCCAATGAAGCCATTTTTAGTCGTATACTTGTGAAGCCTTCTAATTACTAACTCACTACCTCATTAGGTGTGTTCACTTTTCTATTATTTCACCAAGTAGTTTTAGTAGGATATATCTTTGGAGAGTTTGACTATTTTATCTAATGTAACTAGTATTGGTATTCAGATATTCAGGGTGGTTTTATATTTTGTAATTTTTTATTCTCTGTTTTAGTGATTTATGTCTTTATTTTAATTAATTATGCATTTATTTTGAATTGTGAGTATGTGTGTCTCTGCTGGTTATGTGCATATGACTCCAGTGTCCACAGATGCCAGAGGCATGAGTCTGATCCCCTGAAGCTGAGGTTAGGAATCGTTGGAAATCCCCAGTATCGGTCCTGAGAACTGAACTCAAATCCTCTGCAAAGACTCTATATGATGGAAATGAATGGCTAAGGCAACTCTCCATTGTCTTGCTTTGTTTCAGTCATTTGAAACGTTTGTCTCCTTAAATCTTGTTAACTATTTGGAAGATTTCTGACACTTTTGGAGAATTAATTAATATCTGGTATTTTGTGATATTAAATGTGCTTTCTGATTTCTGATAGCATTTCAGTTTTTCCCACCTTCATTTCTTTCCTGATGCGTTTTTTTTTTTTTTTTTTGCTCCCCACCTCCTGTTTTGAAGGTGAAGAGAAGTTATTGATTTGTCTTTTTTCTTCTTTCTTAAAGTGGGTCTTTCTAGCTAATGCATTTCCCACAAACCTATACTTTTGATGTAACCCATAGTTTTTTATGTTTCCTTTTAAACTTCATGTCAAAGCATTTTCTAGATTTCTGTTTTCTTCTCTGACCACTTTGTGAATTACTATTTTTGCTTTTTTGTTCTCTCTCTCATTCTCTCTCTCTCTCAAATTTCCAACTCTCAATGTGTTAATTTTTTTTCTTCATTTCACTGTGTTTAGAAAGCATGCCTGGTGTAGCTCTATTATTTTTTAATGATTTATTTTTTATATATTTTATGTTTTTCTGCATGTCTTTATGTGCTCCACTTGCATGCTATGTCCAAGGAGGCCCGAAGAGAACATCAGATTCCTTTGTTCTGGGGTTATAGATGATTGTAAATCACCATGAATATGCTGGAAACCAAGCCCTAGACCTCTGAAAGAGCAATGGGTGCTCTTAACCACTTAGCTTCAATTAAAATATTTTAACCTCATAGGAACCTGGCTTATAGCTGAACACAAGGCATGTCAGGGGGAGTAAGGCATAGTCTGCTATGACTGAGTGTGGGTCTTCTTTGGAAGCTGCAAGGCATGTTTTCCTCTAGATCTTCTGTGTATATGTTCTGTTCATTGGTATGACTCAACTCTCAGGGTGTCTGACTACAGTAGTCAAATTCACTTTTCTTACATCAATACTGAGTTTTTGCTTCAGAAATTTTCAAACTTGTGGCAAGGTATCTGCTTATTTATCATTATTTCAGAATTTGGTCCATTGTTCTTCTGCATTGTGTAGCCTTTTCTTGTTTAATGAGATAAATAGTAACCTGCAATGTTAATAATATGATGGGTAAACTAGGTTTCTATTTATTAATTATCTACCAATTAAACAATATTTTTCAAAGGCTTAATAAACCCAATCCCCCTATCTTTGCCAGACTGTCTTCTGTGCATGTTGGATTTGACAAACTTTTAGACATTTGAAGTTCTGACTTAGCTTGCTCTTCGAAGTTCAGAGCTTCATAATCAAGACAGTAGATAGAGTCTATTAGCTTCTTAGGTCTTGGATGCGTATGCTTATGCCTCCACACACAGACCCAGATTTCAAAGTTCCAAGGAACACCTCAAAAGTGATTCAAAGACATTAAAACAGCACTTTTTCAAGGTTTTCTTTTGAATTTTGTGGTTGACATGTTCTTTACCCAACACTTGACTCGTTTGTCCTATACGTAACCAGGAGATTGCAAAGTTTAAAACACTTGTTTTGGAGAAACAGCCCTCCTTTGAAGAGCTTTTAGGTCTGATATACTGCAGCAAGGTTTTATCAGAAAAAGCCTTTCGAATGTACTTCCAAGATGCCACCTGATGAAGAGATGAAGTCAGCTCTTTAGATTGAGGCTTTGAAGGACCTGGTCACTCTCATATCTTCTAGTTCATTGAGTTTAGGATTTTTTCAATTCAACGAAGAGGCTGAAGTCAGAAAACAGGCTGACCATAAAGTAAAATGTCACAAAACTTAAGAGTCTTTCCCAGATTCATTTTGTTAATGGAAACAGTCCACAGATTTGTTTCTAGCCTTTGGCTAATGTTGATACGCACATGAAGTTGTTCTAAATGTCTCTTTATAAGGTAGAATTTATGGAATGATAAACTCTTAGAGCCCCTTTCTTTCCCTTTAATACTGATATCAGTCTATATTCAGTTATAGAAATATATTGACTCTTTTAAGGTTTACATTCTATTGTGTTAATTTTAAAAGAAGTGACTAAGAACTAATGGCTTTTGTAAATGGCATAATAATGGCAAAATAAGTCAACAAATTATAGTGGTGACTATTTTAAATTATAGATAATTTATTCTAAGTGGTTATTCTTTAAACTCCTCCATAGGCAAGCAATGTTTTCTGTGTAATAAAGTACTTTCAATAAATTCATCATTCTTATAGAAGCTCAAAGTCTGTAGGAAGAAAAAGAGTGTCTAAATATACACATTATTTTTAAATTAATTCATTGATGTAGGACATATGTTTAATTAAAATTTCAATGTATTCCATGAGTTTTTGCAAATTGTCTTTTACCAACTGTTTTGTTAAATCAAAACTAGTTTTACTGATTTGCCCTCAAGATGGCAGAGGCTATGACACAAGAATAGATGAGAAATATCCTGATATAACCTACTTTATATCATAATAAATGAATATGAAGAACATTAAATATGGGAACAGTGAGGTAGTGCTGTGTGTAGGATAACTTGCTCCTCAAGTGTGAAGACTTGAGTTCCATCATCAACATCTAAATTTACAATCCATGCTGTGGTAGCCTGAGCTTGTTAACTCCATCATGGAGTAGTGAAGAGAGGTAGACCTGGGGGATCATGGGGGAACTAAAGCTTTGCCTCAATAATATGAAGTGGAAAGTGATAAATCAGGACAGCTGATGTCCTTCCCTGGCCTCCACCTGAGCACTTGCTTGTCTACACAGACACACATGGCCACACCAACACATATGCATACACACATACATATTTAAAATCAACTTGAAATATGAAATATAATACATCATATATAATAAAATTTAAGAAAATTAATACAAGTACCTAGAAGCAGAAGTACCCATAAGCACACCACATTGAATCATGTTTTCCCAAGTGTGATGCCCAAGTCAGCATCAACATTGCCAACCCTTGATTGCTGGATTATTATATGTCATTCTATGCCCCAGACCAAAAGGATTAGGACCTGTAATTGAACCGGAGAGAACCACTAAAAAAATTTTGTTGAGTATTCCAAGAGTGTTTATCTTTTATCTTAGCCTTTCAGAATTTACATATTCAATGTTCACACAAAGCTATAGTACTGTACTATATATAATTTATTATTTAAGAAGATGTAAGTACTACTTTCTCGTTTTATTTTTAGATAACATTTTCTCTATGTACCAACATTTTGACCAATCAGGCCAGAAATAAAGAAATATATCAATGACTCCTCACTTATTCCATATTTTGGGGCTTATTGTATTTGATATAGATCTCTTACAAATTTATCTCTTTCCCATATTCTGAGTGCAGGCTTATCTTTTGAAGGCTTGACTCCAGCTGTGGCTGCTATATTTATAGCTTACTGGGACTCTGGGGATGGTTCTGTGTGCAGCAAATAGGGCTTCAGCGTGTCATTCTAAGGTTACAACTGGTTACCAGCAACCTCTTCTCCCTACATTTGCCACAATCTGAAGAGCTCCAGTCACTGTGACTGTCTGCCTCAGAATGGACCTCAGGACGATGAAATAGGTCACAGTGAAGTAAAGCCTTTGAAGCTACTGAGACTCAGTCCTTCCACTTTCATATAGCTAATGCCTGCCATTCTGTCTCTATCATGCAAAAAGTCGCTAAGACACTACTAGTCACAATGCTGTAGGAAGTCTTCTTCTAATTTACTATTATCATTCTTTGTGTACTTCTGTGTGTTTGCCACATGTGTGTGGATGTCCCCAGAAGCTAAAAGGGATCATCAGACATGCGTTTTCCTGGTGCTGGTGAAACAAATAGCTGTGAGCCATCTGAAATAAATGTTGGAAACAGAACCCAGGTCCTTTGGAAGAGCAACACATGCTCTTAGCTGCTGATCCATCTCTCTTACCCTCAACTCTAAGTTTTAGTGGTTAAGTTTAATAATTGTCACTTTCATTACCACTATTAATTTCAGTCTGCAACCTAACATGTCATGACACTTATCAAACCTTGTTTCAAGGTCATGAACCACAGATCATTGTTTACGATATTCTTAAGACTGGCTTGTTATATATTCAGATAAGCTTTTGACACCAAAACATCATTTTCTAAACTACTTTAAAATGCATTTTGAAATGAATTTCAGACATTAATGTACTTTATTGTAAATCATATGTTAGAGATTCTAATATTATTTTGTAAACATAAACCCATTTTATACTTTTAGGTATTGTATATTTTCCTGCTAGATTATATGTATATGTACATACACTATAGAAAACAAATACCATTGTCAAGTGTCTGACTTCCAGAGATTTTTTTTTTCTGAAACTCTTATATACAAGACATATGTATACTCTTTCCTAATTATAGATGAGGACATTTTATTTAACATATATGATTTTACACTTAATATTTATAATGAATGCATTTATAATTAGCTATATATTACTGTTGTTAGGAATATATTACCATTATCCATGTGCTTTTCTTATGCAATCTGTTTACAAATCAATCTGTTTTACTTCAGGGATTTGCTATTACACAGAGTTCTCCCAACAAAATGAAATATTGTAAGGGATACTTTAATTGGCTCTTTTTCCATCTTCAATTATTCCCCCTTTGGTTGTATTTCTGACTCATCTCAGTTTTCACAGTTATCCTCCTAGGTGACTAGCTCTTCTGCCAGCAGCATGGGTGTGGGCTGCATTGATTCTCAACCTAAACTCTTGGTTCTTCTGATCAGCCCCTTCATATCTGTATCCAAAGTGTGCATCTTTCTCTACAGTCTATTCAAATCATTCCTGCATTGACAGCACATCTGCATATGCCCCGCCCCCTTGTGTTTATTGGCAACCTTGTGCTAATCTTTCTTTGTTCCATGTTTACACAATATGAAATATGTCCTATGCAGATTTATGTATCTATGGACACCATGCTGCTGCATTTGATGACAGTGTATTATAAGTGATCATCTGGAAGTAGAAAGAACATTAATGATGCAGAGCAGAGAACGAGAAAGCTATTCTAGAAATCTGCTCTAAACATCACCATGACAGCAGATCGATTGCTGCAGATAAGGATGTCAGAATGGAGGGGGAAACAATGCCAAGGATGGATTTACCAATGGCAGGGCCCATTGCCAGCTGGCCCTCTCACCATGATCCAGAATTTCAGTTAATCATATTAGCGGCATTAAGCAATGGCTTAAAGAAAAACCAGATACCATGCCATGTGATTTTTTTCTTGCTCTACTTTTTTGCCCTGAGAATTTAATGAGAGTTTTTCTTTTCTCTATTGTATTGTGTGTTCAGTGAGAATGTGCAAAATCTGAACACGTTATGAATTTAAGCTGGAAATTCTGAGTAATGGGAACCAGACAAATATAAAGAATTATTTTGTTATATTGTATTATCCTAATTAACCACCCCATGTGTGTGTGTATGTTTGTGTGTGTTATAGAGTGAAAGAAAGAAACAGAGAGAGTTCCCCTAATTCAATAAATCAAAAGACAAAGGAAATTAACTTGTAGAATAGATAGGACATGCTTCCAACATATATGATTAAATTATGTCAAATTGTCTATATTAAACTAGTTATTATTTATTTTTCATATTAATGTATTTACATATAGGAGTGTTTTTCTTGCATGTGTGTCTGCACACATACACATGTGTGCTTGGTGTATGTGGCGCTCAGAACTGGGCATCAGATCCTGAACTGGAATTATAAACAGTTGTGAGAAGGGATGAAGGTTTGAGAGCAAGTTCTCTGCAGAAACAAGTGCTCTTAAACACTGAGCCATCTCTAAGAGCACTGGTTATTATGTTTTCAACTTGTGAAATTCAGGTTTCATAACAAGTCAGAGAGATTTTCTGTCAGTTTATTCTCCTGGGAAAGGAAGTCAGAAAGTAAATTGTATGAAATTGCTTCTGAAAAAAAAAAATAGAAACAGGTTTAATTTGCATTTTGTGGAACAAAAATTTGTGACATGCTTAGGAGCAATTAAGGGCTATAACAAGGGTGAAAATGACATCATTACCTTAGACTGTTCATCAGTGTATCAATAGACATACATTCTATGTTATTTTGTGACCAAGGTGTAGCTAAAAATGATCATTAGAATCAACACTGAAAGCAAAATTTCACTTTTTTTTTTTTCAAATAATGTGTCATAAGTCACTAAGAGATTTTCTTTTTAGCAGCATTCTGGTCTAGACTGTTTTTTTAATAGTGTTCTATTTATTTCAGTTCCTGTTGATAGGCAAGGCTTCTGGAGCTTACATAAATCCAAAAACAGGCCATTTTTTATTCTCTCAGAAATTTGAGAGAAAGATGCTGCAGTGAAGGAAAGCATTAATTAGAAGAACATCTGCCATAAAAGGATAGTCACTGAGTGACAGCACTTTGCAGAACTTACACTATCCTTAGAAAACAGAAATGTTCTCTCAGTGTTTCTTTCACCTCAAAAAGTTAATACTCTAATTCAGGGACACATGCTTTGGATAACTATAAAGTTTTTGCACATTTGAAATGTTTTAAAAATTATTTTGTAAAATGAATCCCTGGTGGTGAAATACAATTTCATTCCAAAGTTAAAAAATAAGATACACTTCAGCTCCGGTCACTGTAGAAAGTTAAGCTATGCATAGCTGGAGAGTAAACTAAGCCATGCTCCTCTCTCTCTCTCTCTCTCTCTCTCTCTCTCTCTCTCTCTCTCTCTCTCTCTCTCTCTCTCTCTCTCTCCATATATATATATATATATATATATATATATATATATATATATATATATATATATTTGTATGAATAGCCATGCTAATGAGAAAATCATACTGCAATATTTGCTCTTTCATAACAAATGAGTGTGGCCCTCTGCTTCTGTTCCCTTGGGGGACAGTGCTTCCTGATACAATGAGATGAAGCATGGGTAATATCACTGAATGTCTGTCTAAATGACCCTAAAATGTTGCATTAGTGAAGAGGATGGGATAACAGTCATGCAAATGAGCACAGGGCATACATTTCTCACATTCTTCAGTCTTAAAGAGTGTGATATTTTCGGACCTCCTTAGGTCCGAAATTTACCAATGAATAATGACTTACATTAAAAGTAGCCTTTAAGGAAAGAGGACTATGCGATCTTATTTCTAGATCTGTAAGGGAATTTTAAGTATGAAAATTTACATGAATTTATCCATTTATTAAAAAGTCTATTTTTTCAAGACTAGGAAGATATCAGTGTTGTTAAAGTACAAGGCATGAAAATATGAAGACCTGAGTTCATATCCTTAGCACACAGTAAAGTAGGTGTGGTATCACACATCTATAATCTCAGCTCTCAAAGACAGAAAGAGGAAGATCTCTGCATCTCAGTAATCAGACAGTGAAGACCAATGGTGCATTTCAGTAGGAAACCTTACTTTAAAACATAGGCTGATGGGTAACTAAGGTCACCCAACATCAACTTCTGATTCTACAATCACGTGACATATGTGTATACTTACATATATGTGGACATATACACTGCAAACACAATTGTCTCTTTTTTAATTATTGAAACAATATGTAGTTACACACAGACAGACAGATAGACACACACACACACACACACACACACACACACACACACACACACACACACACACAGAGAGAGAGAGAGAGAGAGAGAGAGAGAGAGAGATTAGTGAATTGGAATTTCAACACTTACACTCCACTCCATTCTCCTCTTCAGTGGACTGTTGAATTCTGTGAGTGTTATGAAAAATAATGAGTAATTCTTCTAAGTATTTACCTTAGTATGCATTTTTAATTCCTCAAAATATGAAAGGCATGAAGAATTAGACAAAAATCAGAATGACTTGTAGAATAAAATACCATTCTATGTTGGCTCATGAACATGCCAATAAGACTTGTTTCACATATAAAATTGTTTTAAGTTTGTCAAAGCTTTCAATGTTCTCTGTACTTTTTTGTCTTGGCATAATTTTGTTGTCTTGGCATAATCACTTAGAGGATGTGAGGTGGGGATACATGGCCTGGGAGCAAAGTATTTGCTTGCTTCTTGCTGTTCTACAGAAATGGTAAATCTCACAGCATCTAAAGAGGTCCAGCAAGGATCCATTAGATATATTTTCCAGTTCTTCCAGGATTCAATACTAGCTATGACTCTGAAAAATTCCATCATAAATCAATCTCCGGTATATATTTAGAAGCCTCACCCTTCTCCGAATCTGCCTATGAACTGCATTGGAAACCTATGTCATGTGATCATCATGGGATTTCTCAACTCTATTTTCACATTATGGCTCAGCGAACTAGGAACTTACTGAGATGTTTCAATGCTCTCACTGGACAAAGGATTCTAGTATCCTAAGTAGGGCTTCTGAGAAGAAATAGGCACATCAAGCAACTACCACTAAAATCCAGAGTAAATTCCAGGTATTAAATAGTAAACAATGCTTTACTTCTTGGTCTGTTTCTACAAGTATAGAGTGGACATAGGAGTAGTCTCTGAAAGAAGCCTGCTGACCACGACTGGAGCTTGCATGTTGATTAATGAGCAAGTTCCATGGAACACATCCATAGCACTTAGTACTTGTCAAATAATTAATCTTCATAGACGCCTATAACAAAGCATCCATTGCATCTTTAAGTGAAGACAGACAGGCAATAGGAAGGAAAATAATGTGTTCCCTCTTGTTCTCACCAAGAGGCTATTTAAACTTGGCTTCCCAACATTGCAGGCAGGGAGCTCCAAGCTTCTCTTCTTTCTAAAGCACTTGGCCCCTCTTTCCATTCTGCAAGCTGGATACCCCTTTGTGATTTGATGCTTTGAGGCAAAAATTAACACAGCTACTACCTTACTATGAAGCCCCCCAATAAGCCATCTGTCATCTGCTATACAATATTCTGATGAAGACGCTCACTTAATTGGTTCTAATGGCTAGATTCTCTTATTATGTACCACTCTTATCAGTCTCATTTCAAAAACAAAGCGTATCAAGAAGAAGGGTGGGTCTTTCTTTAGAAAGCATTGTGAACACACACACACACACACACACACACACACACACACACACACACACACCTGCATTCAGATTTCATCTTCTGTGGTCTTGTCAACTAGAGAAGGACTAGTGCTGAGGGAACAAACTTCAGTGATATAACCTAAGGAGATCTTGTTCCTCATTGATTATAAACCATACACTTCCACTAATCAATATTTTATTAACTTAGAAAGTCTTGTGCATGGAGGAGCTGTCCTGATTTACAGCAGAACAGCTGTCATTATGCTGGGGAGAGGCTTATCCTTTGGGACATTGACAGAAATCTTATTATCTGGAACACATAACGTTCAGTGGGAAACATTGTACAGCAAACAGAATGCTAGCAAACACGGACAGGCTTGGGCTCAAGCTTCCTTCTCTTTTAAATCCCATCCTGCTCCATCCAAGATGCTGCAGCCAAGTACTACAGCTAACTTCCTTCTCATAAAACACAAGCATGCAATGCTTCAGTCTGGGAGAGCTGGAGAATTCTAGATTTAGCTCTGGCAGGTTTTGAGGTCAGGTTTTTCTTCCACATAAAGGCTGTCTTTCTGTTGTATCCTCACACAGTTTAGAAAGGGCAAAAGCTGTCCCTTGGCAGTACTTTCTTGGAATAATAAACTCAGTTTTAAAGAGTCAGACCTCATGACCTAATCACCTTACAGAATCTCTCTTCTTAATGCCATAGCACTTGGGGTAGGATTCCAAATGTTGACTGCTGGTGAATGGAAACATTCAGCTATGTTGAAGTTTATAGTGTTCCCTGGCACCTGCATTTATGTGTGTTCACACCACACACACACACACACACACACACACACACACACACACACACAGAGAGAGAGAGAGAGAGAGAGAGAGAGAGAGAGAGAGAGAGAGGAGGGAGGGGTGGGGATAAAGAGGGAGAGGATTAAAATTAAAATTTAAAATAGAGATAAAGACATGGAAATAAGAAAATTGGCTTTCTCTATCTATTGGCTTTGCACTTTATTAATATAAATATTTCAGCTTAGTACGAGTTTAAAGCTTAAGGATGAAATCTTTTTAAAAGATTTTAAAATGGTTTTACTAATTCCTTGAAATTTTCATACAGTGTATTTTGATCATATTCACCAGCACCTCCTTCCATTTCTTCTCACACAATCAAGCCAGCAACAATCTCACATATAAGTGGAAAGAGGTTCATGAACACTTGGACACTAAGTTTCTGGGAAACAGAGAATCAGTCTACTGTGTGGTGTATATCCTGGTAGGTCAAACTACAGGTCCCTAAGCCCTGACATATCTGAACTGCACAAATTAAATTTCATCGGTTATTAAGCAATTGTTTAAATGATGGAATTTTAAATGTCACAAAAAGTTCTCATGAAGGTTAGTAGACTATGGCCTTGAGGCTAGATAGACAACGTCTGTTTTGATACCTAAATTTTGATTAAATAACAGCCTTGCCTCTTGATTTATACCCTGTCCAAAGCTGGCTTCATCAGCAATTTCTGCGTTGAACAATTAGAACAAAGACTATATGACTTGCAGTTCTCAAACGTATACAACCTGCTTCATATCAGGCAGGGTGTTCAAATTCTTTGGCAGATTCTTTCAGCTATGTAATTATTCAATACCACTTAGGCAAAGTTGACAGAATGGCACACAACTGAAATCCTAGCTGGCACGTGAGAGGCAGAATGAGAAAACCAAGGACAAATCCAAGGGAGCCTGACCTGCATGCCAAAACCAAAAAAGCAGCCAGATGTGCGTCCTGCCAGTAATCATAGTACTCTTGTGGTGGAAGCAGGAATAACTGAAGCTCAAAGCTTTTTTCTGCCTAGGTCATCCCTGGCTATGTGATGTCCTGTCTTAAATAAACAGAGTCATTAAAGCATTAGCTACTGAATGATAGTATAATGACTATTTTATTTATATTATTTTTTTTCTGATTTTATGTTCCAAGGTTCATGTATAACCTCCACAAAGGAAACATGGTCTTAATTTTAATGCACATTTATAATATTGGTATATGCTTAAACCACTCTAAAGTTTCCATTTCTTGGGCATGAGGTTACAGCTCAGAGACAGATAGTATATATAAAGCCTCCAGTTTAGTTCCCAGAATGTCATAAAGGAAAACAAAAATATGCTGGATTTATTTGACGTCATTTATAAGAGAAATTCTCATAGGAGTTCTTAAAATGCAAACTCTCTAATTCTTTAATTCACGTTCTTTAAAAACTCATTCAAATCAGTATCTCATTCACACAATGTTCTTTTTTTTTTTCAATGAATTTTGCCATTAGTAGTTGTGCACACAAATACAATGCAGATGCTGACTCTCAGTCCCCTCTATGCTACTGTACTCATCTGTCCAAGCATCCCCCCTAAGTGTTCAGGATAGGGCTCTTGGTGATCATAAGTTTGGAGCTACTTGATAGAGCCTAGTAGGTTTGCCAGTGGGCATAGAATTAGAAGAACGGTTTCTGTTTCTTTTTTTTTTCCTTTTCTTTCCTCTTCTCTTCTCTTCTCTTCTCTTCTCTTCTCTTCTCTTCTCTTCTCTTCTCTTCTCTTCTCTTCTCTTCCCTTCTCTTCTCTTCTCCTCTTCTTTTCTCTTTTCTTTTCTTTTATTTCTTCTTCTTCTTCTTCTTCTTCTTCTTCTTCTTCTTCTTCTTCTTCTTCTTCTTCTTCTTCCTCTTCCTCTTCCTCTTCTTCTTCCTCTTCCTCTTCTTCTTCCTTTTCTTCCTTCTCTCTCTCTCTCTCTCTCTCTCTCTCTCTCTCTCTCTCTCCCTTTTTTGCATTTGTGGGTATCCCCCACCCTGGCACTTCAAGTCTCTATGAGACTAGGCACATCCTCTCCCACTGAGGCCAGACTAGGCAGCCCAGTTAGAAGAACATATCCTATGGCACAGGACACAGCTTTTGGATGGCCTCTGCTCCAGGATCCACATGAAGACCAAGCTGCCCATCTGATACATATGTGCGCAGAGGTCTAGGTCCAGCCTGTGTATGTTCTTTGGTTTGTGGTTCAGTCTCAGAGTCAGAAGGCTCCAGGATATTGGACTCTGATGATCTTTCTGTGGAGTTCCTATGCCCTTCAGGCCTGCAATCCTTCCTCCTATTTTCCCATAAGAGTCTCCAAGCTGCATCCAGTTTGGCTGTGGGTGTCTGCTTCTGTCTGAGTCAGCTCCTGGATGGAATCTCTCAGAGGACACCCATGCTAGACTCCTGTCTGCAAGAATGACAGAGTGTTGATAATAGTTTCAGAGACTGATGCTTGTCCATGGGATGGGTCTCAAGTTGGGTTGGTTATTTTTCTCTATCCCAAGTCTCTGTTTTATCTGCTGCCCCTGCATTTCTGGTTGATAGGATAAAGTTTGTTAGAAGCTTTGTGAGTGGGTTGGTATTCTTGTCACTTCACTGGGATTCCTGCCTGGTTAGAGGAGATGGCCTCTTCAGCTTCCATATCCCCAGTACTGTGAGTCGCAGATAAGGTTTCTCCAATTGATTTTTGGACACTTCCCTTATCCTAGGTCTCTGTCTCTTCCTGGAGTCCTGCCCCCTCACCCCCCATTCCTGTCAGTTGCAGATTTTTACTCATTCATGTGGCCATCCTGCCATCTCTCCTGTCCCTCCTCTTACCTGAACCTGAATCTCCTTGTTCTCCTCTCCATCCCCTCCCCCACACAGTTCCCTCCCTCCATCTGCTTTCTATAATGATTTTGGTCCCTTCTAAGTGAAATTCATGCATCACCTCTTGTGACTTCCTTCTTATTTAGCTTCCTTTGGTCTGTGGAGTGTAGCATGGATATCCTACAGTTTAGGGCTAATATTCACTTACTAGTGAGTAGATATATATGTCCTTTGGGGACTGGGTTGCTTCACCCAGTGTGATATTCTCAAACTCCACCCATTTGCCTGCAACATTCATGATGTCTTTGTTTTTAATAGCTGAATTGTATTCCATTGTGTAAAGGCACCGTATTTTCTTTTTTCATCCTTCAGTTGAGGGACATCTAAGTTGTTTCTAGATTCTGACTATTATGAATAAAGCTGCAATGAACATAATTGAGCAAGTGTCACCTTTGTGGGATATTGTAGCATCTTTTGGGTATGCCCAGGAGTAGTATAGTGGGGTATTGAGGTAGAACTATTTCCAGTTTTTTGAGAAACTACCAAATTGATTTGCAAAGTGGTTGCCAATTTTGTACTCCCATAATCAATGGAGGAGTGTTCTGTTTGAGAGCAGTTTCTTTCTTTCACTGGCTATCAGTAATTAGCAGTCCACAGGTAACATATATGGCATTAAGAGCCACTGCCTGATAACTGCTAAGGGACTGGTGTTGCAGTGCAAATAACATACAGTTGTTGCATTGAATGTAGAAACAAAGGAATTTGTAATGTTTCATGTTATCTTCTAGCTCCTATGAACTCCCCAGTTCCTCTCCCTCAGTGTTCTCTCAGACTTAAGAGAGGTGATGCAAGTGACTTGTTTATGACTGGGCCTGGAACCATTGCTTATTGCATGAGAAATTATTATCAGTGTCCACATAACAATGTCAATTTCCCTGCCAAGCACACCAAAGGTATTCAGACTCTTATCACTTTGAAAGTATTAATATGTGGATATTAGTTTCTTCCCATTCAAGTGTAGATAGAACTTCAAGTTGGCAACTCTATTTTTCTCAAATCTTATATTATTGCAGTTTATCTGGGAACACATTCTGTGTATATTGATTTTAAACTATCCGAGACCTATTTTTTTTAATAATTCTGCCCAAACCTTCCTATCCAAGTCATTTTCCAACCTCATTGAAACTTTTCCCTCATGCATTTAATTTTGAGACCGCCGAGTTCTGAACAAGCATCGCTTGCATGTTCATGTATAGATGTACAGAAGAAGTTCTTTCCCTCCCCCTCCCTCTCCTCCTCTCGACTTTTCCCTACTCTCCCTCTCTTAGCAGCAACCAATCAGCAAAGCTAGACTTGGGACTTCATAACTTCCTCATTCATCCACTCTGAGTAACTAGCATGATTGCTTTATTTCATGTATCCGTGCCCCAATTTTGGAACACTGACTAATTTCATATATATATATATATATATATGCTCATGAAATAAGTTTGCCTCATTTTGTTTTTTTGGAGATGACTATACAACTTTAAAGACAATTCCAGAATATTATCAAAAAGAACACCATTTATTTATAAAATGCAGTTAGTATAGAAAATTGCTGTTGGGTCGATACTCAGAAAAATACTATATACTTAGACACACATACATGTATAGGCTCGTTTTTGCTTCTTCGTTTTAAAGGAAACTAAGAAAAAAGCTTCAGTCTATCACTGCATGCATGATAGAAAAATGGCAGAAGTAAAAATAACTAAATCTACCATATCAAATGTGTTTACTCTTTTCTACTAAAAATTTCACTTTTCCCCACATGTGATGTAAATGTGATGGAAAAGAAGTACATATAAAGATAAGTCTCTGAGATATCCTCCAGTGAGGCTTCACCTCCTAAATGCCTGAGACCCTCGCACAGCAGTGCACCCTTCCTGGAGCGGATGAAGCACCTGAGTTCAGTCCATAACTCTCCGTTAGTCTTGCAGTTAAAATATTTTGAAAGTACCAAAATAGCTATCATCTCTTTCTCAGGCTGTGATAGAATAGTCTGATATTTGCCTCCACATAATCCTACACACACATGTGCTGCCATTCCCATACATGGGTATAAATAAATACCACAGCAAAAAAGAATAGAGGTGACAGCTAGCTGTCTCCCACCCATCTTTAATCTTATGTTCTTAGTACAGTGGATGAGTGAGTGATGTGGTTTCTAATCCCGAATGTGGGAACTGTATCTTTGGATTAGAGGCTGCAAACCTGCAGGCAGCCTTGGTCCTAATGACTTTCTGAACATCTTTCATGGCAGCCTCACATTTTATATGGAATAGGTTTTTCTTCTTTGTTAATGACTTAAGTGCTATAATCTTTCTTCAACATGCAGTTAGTTCTCCCATATTTAGTATTTCTAAATTAACCCCGATACAGTTTTTGGATTTACCTAGTAATTTAGTGTGATATTTATTTTACTAATACATATTTATTATACAGTGTGACATTTTCACGCATGTATGTAATGCACTTTGATCATTAAAAACTTTATCATAACAAAACACCCATGGAAGGAGTTACCGAGACAAAGTTTGGAGCTGAGATGAAAGGATGGACCATGTAGAGACTGCCATATCCAGGGATCCACCCCATAATCAGCATCCAAACGCTGACACCATTTCATACACTAGCAAGATTTTATTGAAAGGACCCAGATGTAGCTGTCTCTTGTGAGACTATGCCGGGGCCTAGCAAACACAGAAGTGGATGTTCACAGTCAGCTAATGGATGGATCACAGGGCTCCCAATGGAGGAGCTAGAGAAAGTACCCAAGGAGCTAAAGGGATCTGCAACCCTATAGGTGGAACAACATTATGAACTAACCAGTACCCCAGAGCTCTTGACTCTAGCTGCATATGTATCAAAAGATGGCCTAGTTGGCCATCACTGGAAAGAGAGGCCCATTGGACACGCAAACTTTATATGCCCCAGTACAGGGGAACGCCAGGGCCAAAAAGGGGGAGTGGGTGGGTAGGGGAGTGGGGGTGGGTGGGTATGGGGGACTCTTGGTATAGCATTGGAAATGTAAATGAGCTAAATACCTAATAAAAAATGGAAAAAAACACACTGTACAGGCTAAATATGAAAAAAAATATATGATATGATTGTATGAAAATCTCTTTTAAAACTAATAATATACAATGAATATATAATAACACCCATTTCATGAAAAAAAAAACTTTATCAATGTTTCACAACTATCTATATCCTCTGTGATACCTCTTGAAGTAATTTCGAAGAAACTGAGGGCTTCAGAGCCTTCCAGAATCTGGCTTGTTCTTTACCTTTAATGGTATAGTTGCAAATTGTTTAATCTTTCCAAATGTCAAATATTTTATTCACTAAAATAGTGATATGACATTGAGGCTACAGATTATTGATGTCTATTCTGGATAGTTTTTCCCCAACTTGACACAAACTTAAACATTAGAGAAGAAGGTACCTCAATTAAGAAAAGGTCTGCATAAACTTTAGCTGTTCACAAACTTGTAGAGAATTTTCTGAATTACTTATTGGTAGGGAACATCCCCTCCCAATGTGGGTGATGAAAATGTCTGGGCTGGTAGTCTAGGGTTCTGTAAGAAAGCAGGCAGAGCAAGCTGTGAATGACAAGCCCATAAGCAGGGCCCCACTGTGGCCTCTGTATCACCTTCTGCCTCCAGGTTCCTGCCATTTTGGAACTCCCGCTTTGACTTCCTTCACTGATAAAGGAAGCATAAGCTAAAATAAACCCTTTTCTTCCTAAGTTGCCTTGGTGATGGTGTTTAATCAGAGAAATAGAAGCCCTACCTAAGACTATATATTATATATACTTTAGCAAAGTTAAATATTTATATTAAGCAGTACATTCTATAATTACAGACGCATAAACCAATTGTTACCTGGTTTCAATTTTTGAGTGATAGAAAGACAGTGGATGATTAATGTAAACTAAAGTATAATACTTGATAATAGCATTAATAATTGTATATTAGATTTACATACAAAAAATAAGTTTAATTGAGAGACAGAGGCAGGTAAATTTCTGAGTTCAAGGCCAGCCTGGTCTACAGAGTGAGTTCCAGGACAGCCAGGGTTCCACAGAGAAACCCTGTCTCTGAAAAAGCCAAAAAAAGAGAAAGAGAGAGGGAGAGGGGGAGGGAAAGGGAAAGAGAGAGAGAGAGAGAGAGAGAGAGAGAGAGAGAGAGAGAGAGAGAGAGAGAAGAAAAAAAGAAAATATGTTTAAATCCCATAACTTTAAAATTAATATTATTCTCTGAAAATAATTATCAGGCTTATTGCATAACAATATTTTTCCCTATATATAAACCAAAGGTACTCTGATCTTAGAGGGATTAAAAAAACCAATATTTAGATTTTTGGAAAAGAAATATTTGTTTAAGATGGATGAGATGTAAAAATTTTAGCTTATGAAGAAATACTTTGAAGTATTTTTTAAATCTCACATTCTATACATGTGTATGTGTGTATATACATTTAGTAAATCAACTTTTCATGTGCAAAGGAAATAATTGTGCAGTCAGCAGGTCTGCACAGGCAATTCTTCACTTAGGGGTGTGATATACTAACACTAGCCATGAAAATTCAGTTTCATATTAAATAGCAACCTAACATTCCTACAGGGCTTTTTCTGACTTTTTGCTGTATTATTTGTATGCTTAGGAATTTTATTTGAAAATTGACAGGGCAGATTAATTTATATGCAATGTTCCCCCAAATAGGTAATTCAATTTTCATGTTAAGATGCAGAGTTACATATTAAGAAAGAGTGGTGCCAGAATCTGAGAGTGGCATAAGATGAAGGTGCTTGCTGGGCTACTTTGAGAAACTCACACACACACACACACACACACACGAGAGAGAGAGAGAGAGAGAGAGAGAGAGAGAGAGAGAGAGAGAGAGAGAGAGAGGTTTACAGTGAGGCCATGCTCTCTAGCAGAAAGGTAACCAACTGCCAATACACCATTTATTCATTTTAAGCTAATGTTACATGAAATACAATTTTCTGTCTGACACAATTCCTTTAATTTTTCCTAAGAAAAAATGCATTCAACTTAAGAGACCTTGGAATTGTCTTCTATTTACAATGTGACAGATCAACTCTTATTATTCCCCCCCCCCCATTTTGTGCCTCATCTAATGATTTTCTGCCTGTTTAAATGTGAGCTCAAGTTAGAAAATGATCATCCAATGTAAAATATACAGTGCTAGAATAGCCTACAAATGTTCTCAGCTTCTAAAGAGTTCCCATTTATATGGATAGTCCAGTCCCCAGAAAATTCTATATGGATGGCAAGAAGCCATATGTACAAAATATTTGATTTTTCTTCTTATTATTATATTTCAGAGAAGCTGATTTTTGAGACATGGATAAATTACACTAATTAATATTAATATTGGAAACATACCATGAAAGATGGTATCAATCCTGTTGACTAGGTAAGTCATTATCCCACTGAAGTTGAACTGAGAAAAGTATTAGTGATAATGAACATTTTTCATAGAACAAATTAATGTACCCAATATTGTCTTACATACCTCTCCATGCTGGTTCCTCCCATCCTCCCAACCACCCATTGCAATAGAAAAGCCAGGCTTGTAAATGATGGTAAAAGTGTGTCTGGACATCTGAGTGCTAGCTCTAAGCTAAGCAAAGGAAACTGGGCTATCTGGCAAGAATAGTTTTGCATTTTTTCACTAATATCTGTCATTATCTCTTGTATGTCACTTTTCTTCACATTTCTTAAATACTTATCATATGTCTTTGCTCCCATATAATGATTATTGGACACTGTAGATGAATAGTGAAAATATAAGTTAGGTGAGGGCTACGCTGAGGAGACTGCTCAGAGTTACAGCAGTTGAACAGAATCCTCTGAGCCTTGGCTTTGATCCTCAGCATTATAAGAAGATAATATTGCTGAGACTAGAGCTGTAAAAAGCAAATATATTGAATTAACAACACATATTAGGAAACATATCCAAGACTGGAAAGATGGCTCAGCATTAAGAACATCAGTTGTTCCTCCAGAGGACACAGCTTCAATTCTCAGCACCTATGTGGCACCTCATAACCATCTGTAGCTCCAGTCATGCATTCTCTGCCAGTTTCTACAAGCAGCAGCTACATATATGATACACACATGTATGTGCGTATATGTGTATGTAGGGAAAGCACCCACGCCAGTCTTAAAATAAAATATATGAATATAAAAAAGAAACAATTTAACCAACATAAATAAATTGAAAGAGATTATTCAAGGACAGGAATGATAAATGTGGTTATAATGTCTCTACTTCCCAAAGAGATTTATATATTCCATACCATTCTCATCAAATTCTTATGTTACTGTTGAGAGCATTAGAAACAAAGTGCCCAGTTTCACATAGAATTGGGAAACCCTGAATAACAAGCAATTCATAAGCAGGAAAGGAAGAGCACAGGTGAGATTCTGTAAGAGAAACATGGGCCAATCTCCCAACACAGTATCAGCAGAAAATAGTCACACTGCCAGAAGGCAAGGTAGAAGTCCCAGTGATAACCTCAAGTATCTGTAGCCAATTTTTATCACAAGCCCAAAGAACACAGTAGGTAACAAGGTGATCCTTTAAATCACAAATCTTCCTGGGGAGAAATCTGGATGCTTAAAGTGTTGTCCTTATGTACAACAAAGACAAAAACCCAACCAGAATGAGTAAGAGCACTACTGAAGCCCTGCAGTATGCAGCCACAGGGAAACAAAACAGCACATTGCTATTGCTGTAGTCAATTTTGGTTATCCTTTGCAAAACAACAAAAGAAAAGTAGACAAATGGCCAAATGGATTATTGTCAAGCTAAGTATCCATATTGCAACAAGAACACTCAACAGAGAAGAACAACTGCCATAGATTGGGAGGTAACACTACACTTCAAAGAGGAATATATATACAAATATATCTATCTATATCTATATATCTCTATATATTTGTATGTATATATACAAACAAAAATGCATATATACTATTCTCAGTAGCAAATAACTCAGTACCAAGGGAACAAAAAAAACCAACAAAGAGAAAGAGAGAAAAAAGATAATGGTGGAAGACTGCTGATGAATTTATGAGAAAATGTTAAAGATTTCTAATCATCGTGGAAATACAAACTAAAACGAGAGTATCATTTAATTCTTGCTGGAATGTTTTTTATCAGAGACAAAAGACAATCAAGTTTTATTGAGCACATGGAGAAAAGAGACATCCTGTACACAGTTGGTGGGCATGCAAATGAGTATAATCTCTATAGAAAACAGTTTAGAGTGCCTCAAAAAAAAATCCAAAACAAGAGCTACCATGTTATCTAGTAATCCTACTTCTTACTATATATCCAGAGGAAATGAAATTACTCTGTTTTGTTAGAGAGAGCCTGCACTTGATTGCCCATTATAGCACTTCAGTAATAGAAACAGTATAAGTGTCTATGGACTCACAAATAGTCAAATAAAGTAGGGATCGAATACTACTCAGCCTTAAATTAAATTCTGACATTAGTTGTTGCATGGGTGAAAGTTGGGGTTATTCTGTTCTGCTATGAAGCAATACACACTCTTCTTGATATATTGAATCATCAAATGTCAGAGGTTTTTGTAAGGTGAGTATAGAGGCATGAGGGGTCAGGAGAGATCAATAATAGTACTAAGATGTAGTTGACTAGACCCAAGACTTTAGAGTGGGTTGTTTCACAGCGGCCAGAGCACAGATGATGGAAATACTCTACATGTTTTTCAAAGCTAGGATAAAAATTCATGACTGTTTTCAACATATAGATATGATTGTTTGAAGAGATACATATATAATTGGATTAAAATATCACAGTATATACATGTGAAAAAAATGTTTCATAATATACTATAAGCTTCTATAATCTTCATGTTTCTGTTGAAACAGATTTAAATTTTAAGAAAATAAGAGATTTACATAATGTGAAGTATAGTAAAATTTTGAATAATCTGATTTTATACCTTGTTTAGGAATATTTACAGATTAAAACTATGCACTCTTTTTAAAAAATAGTTTAATTTTTAGTTTTGTATACATGTCTGTATCTGAGTGTGGGTTTGTGCATAAGTGCAGGTATACACACAGGTTACAAGGTGGCACAGTATGCCTTAGAGCTGGAGTTAGAAGTAGTTGTGAACTTCTACATAGGCACTGAAAGCTAAACTTGTGTCCTCTGCAAGAGCAGCTTCTCTTCTGAGCCACCTTTATTCCTTACACATCCTGTTCTAAAAACACATAAATACACGTATATAAAACTTAGGTAAAACTTTGAAACAATCTTCAAAAAAGTGTCATGATTTCATTATCAACACATAATAAAATCAATGTCACACAAATGTGAGTTTTGCTAAAATTTGAAACTCTGATACTTTTTTCAAAGTATGAAAACTAATTATTCACACATTTGAGTAATAAAAAGAACAGTATGACATTAAAATATTAATAGATATAAGATATAATTATTAATATAAATCTATCACACAATAGAAGAGTTTAATAAAAAATATATGATTCCCACACCCATGTCCCAGCTCTAAGTCATTTGATGCCATTTTCTGGCCCCTTCAGGCACTGCAGTTACCTGTACATACCCAGATACTGACATACACAGAGAGACAAAAAAAATTAAAATTAGCCTTCTATACAAAGACGAAGAAACAAAAATTCTCTTTAGCTTAAAAACTTGATATTAGGTAAAGAATTCCATAATAAAATTCACATGGAAGAAAAGGACAGAAACATGTGAGGCCGATTTCAAGAGAAGTTTTGGAGAACTGCGCTGTCATGTAGCCTTCTGGCAATGTGGTAATTTCAACATGGTTTTGGTAGAAAAAGGTAAAGGTAGTTCCACAAAGAATTTGAGAATTTGGAATAGCAGTCAGGAGAGATAAAATTTTAAACAGGGCAAGGTGAGCATTTAGGAATGACAGTTACATAAAAGCTTTTTCTTTAGTAAAGGGGGTACATATTTAGATACAAGTTGCTGAGAAACAAATTTTCATTATTGTTTATTTATCTATTTGTTTAATATATGTATACATATATATTATTTGTTATTTAGCTGTGTGGTTGACATTATATCATTATATTTATTTATTTGTTTGTTTGTTTGTTTGTTTATTATTTGTGGATAGTGTATGTGTGTGTGTGTGTGTCTATGCGAGCTTACTGTCCAGAAAGACTCAGTATGCTTCTGCCTTTACATTCCCAGCACTGAGATTCCAGCTGTGCAAAACTTTGATTGGCTTTCTGTGGGAGTGTTGGAGAATAGAGCTCAGCTCCTCATAAATACCTAGGAACTACTGTACCCACTGAGAAATCTCTTACACCCAAGTCATTAGATTTGGGAACAAAATACCCATGGAAGGAGTTACAGAGACAAAGTTTGGAGCTGAGATGAAAGGATGGACCATGTAGAGACTGCCATATCCAGGGATCCACCCCACAATCAGCATCCAAATGCTGACACCATTGCATACACTAGCAAGATTTTATTGAAAGGACCCAGATGTAGCTGTCTCTTGTGAGACTATGCCGGGGCCTAGCAAACACAGAAGTGGATGCTCACAGTCAGCTAATGGATGGATCATAGGGCTCCCAATGGAGGAGCTAGAGAAAGTAGCCAAGGAGCTAAAGGGATCTGCAACCCTATAGGTGGAACAACATTATGAACTAACCAGTACCCCGGAGCTCTTGACTCTAGCTGCATATATATCAAAAGATGGCCTAGTCGGCCATCACTGGAAAGAGAGGCCCATTGGACTTGCAAACTTTATATGCCCCAGTACAGGGGAACACCAGGGCTAAAAAGGGGGAGTGGGTGGGCAGGGGGGTGGGGGTGGGTGGATATGGGGGACTTTTGGTATAGCATTGGAAATGTAAATGAGCTAAATACCTAATAAAAAATGGAAAAAAAAATTAAAAAGAAAAAAAAAAGAATAAAGTTGCCATTTTCCAAAATGCAAAAAAAAAAAAAAAAAAAATAATTACAGTTTCCTGGCCTAAATTAAAAAAAAAAAAACCTCAAAATTCAAAATGGCAATAAATAAATATAAGAATATTCATGAGCTGTTTTTACTAAGGAAACATTCATTTAAGTGTAATTAATACAAACCACAAATAAAAAGTTAGATAAAAACTGATAATGCTTCAGCCATAAGTGGATATGGCTACTAAAATGAGGCTTAATAAAAAAGTATAAGATCAGTGTCTAAAATACTTAATAGAGATCATATTTCCATAAAATTAGTTACGCAATATGAAAAGGCCCTTTATGAATCATTAAATACAAGCAGACTAGAGAGAGATAACCAAAAGCTATGAAGTGCTAATTCATAAAAAGAAAACCATGAGAATGGACAAAGAAAATATCAAACTTCATTCATAACACAAATTCAGGCCAGCATAAGATGTCAGTTCATAACTACCAGTCTCAAAATAATGAATGTTAGATATGTTGAAGGCTACTAATTGTAGAAAGATCTGGTAAATAGGCAAGCTCCTAATGTGGTAGAGAAGCTGTTGTCCCAGGTTCCACAAAAGTAGTCACAACAGTATTGTTTTCCAGGGCAAAAAGAATCCATCACCTTGTTAGCCAAAGTACAGAACTCCAGGCCCTCTACAATAGAATGGAAAATTAAAGTTACCATGGTCTACTGCTGTGTCACATTAAAAAAAAAAAAAAGAATCAGACATAATCCTGTCAAACCAGAAGCTGGTAAGATGACTCAGTAGCTAAAGATGTCTAATGCCAAGACAAGACTGACAACTTGAGTTTCATCTCTGGAGTTCACATGGAGGAAGGAGAGAACCGACTCTTGCAAGTTGTCCTCTGATCTCCATATGGGCTCTGTGTCTGTGTGAAAACACACACACACACACACATCTACACAAATGAACATAAAAATATTCAAAATAAATGAACCTCAGCACAATACTTAGATAAATGTGTATATTCTAATTTACTATATATGCTTATCATAACTTCCTTATAGATATTATATGAGTAAATATATATCTGTATCTAAAGCAGCATATAGGAATGAACATAAGGGATCTAAAGTATACTTGTATCATGTAGTGTCATGTGAGTGGTTTCTATGGGTATATGTTGCAAACTTCAGATATATAAAACTATACTATGTTTTTCAGTAAACATGAATTACTGAAATATGTTAACCTTTTCTACAAATTATCTTTCTAAGCTGATAGTTGATTTTTCTCCTGCTTGGTGTCCTTTGGTCCTCTGGCAAATACACTATGAATTTTCCATATTCTTCATCATTTACACATTAACCTTCCTGTCAGCCCCAATCTACTATTTTGATATGCTAGTGTTAATAATGTCTGAGATGGATTTGGGGATATTACTTTTTCATGAATTTACACCAGCTTATTTCTGATAAATTGATTTTCTCCCATAAGACATTTTATCCAATAATATCTCCACATATTTCTCCAAAATCTTGACTCTGTGCTGGATTTTTTAACAACTCCCAAAAAACAGATACCACAAAGAAGCTTTCTCTCTCTCTCTCTCTCTCTCTCTCTCTCTCTCTCTCTCTCTCTCTCTCTCTCTCTCTCTCTCTCCCTTTATATATATATATGTGTGTGTGTGTGTGTGTGTGTGTGTGTGTGTGTGTGTGTGTGTGTATACATATGTACATACACACATACATAATATAAAATGCATGACAGTGATAGTCTTTAAGTATTCTTATAAGATCACATCTTGGACTTGAATAATACATTAGACTCTCATTCAGACCCCACAAGGAAACTATTGTGTAGTTCAAAGCACTGGACACTCTTTAGAACTCTTTATCCTGGCTTTGGCTACCTTAGCAATTATCCACAAAACCCGAATAGTTTTAATAAACTCAGAATAAACTTAGATTCCTGTATATATCTTGATAAATTTTTCATAATGTGACAAGTTTACCATGTCTGTACAGTTGATCACTGTAAATGACCCATTAAAACTTTGTTAATAAATGTCTAAATCCTGTCTTCATGGACTTTTTTATATCACTTTCAAGTTACATGTCCATGTTCCCATTCTATTGCACTGTGTTATTATCAGGAGCTGAATTCTGTCTGCATCCTTCCAGCCACAGATCACATCTTATCTCTTTCTGAGCCCATGTGTATGGTTTGTCAATTCCTTGAAATGAGAGTTGTAGCCATAGTACTGGCTCCTATCCTCTGAGCTGTACACCTTCATGGGTCTGTTTCCCAACCAGGCCTGGCCTTCTGCTTGGAAGCTCATACTCCTTGTAACCTCTCTTTCCCTCTAATCCGTTTCCCCATCAGAACATAGTGCTCACCCAGACCCATCTTACTGCCCATGGATTTTGGCAAGGCCATCTCTTCTCACTTATTTTAACCACCCTTAATGATGATTTCCCTGCAGCAGAATCACCCTAAGTTACTTCTCCATGACATCTTCTCTTTATACACCTCAAACACCAAGGTTGAAGATTCTTCAAAACCTTGAAGCTACTCCCTTTATTACACCTGACAGAGATGCCTATTCCCAGATGAGGTTTCCCACAGCACACATATAAGTTCCCTGTTAATTTTGCTACTTTTGAATTATGAGTGGAATACAGCACTACCATTGGGGTAGGTGGTGCATATTGCTATATCTTAGCCACCCCCCCCCCAAAACAAAACAAAACAAAACAAAACAAAACAAAACAAAACAAAAACAAAAGAATCCTGTCCAAGAACTCAAGGAAAAGATTGAAGGAAGGGTTATCATGAATAAGAAAGTGTTCTTGAGCTGTTCAGGAAATTGGATCCAAAGGAAATGTTTTTCTTAGAACCCCAGGCAGGACATATTGCCATGGTCTACACCCGAGGACTGGAATGTAAATAGGTATGCTGAATACTTCTGAAGGTGGCACTTGATGAAGAAGCAGACAAAGTCTCTGTGTATGTGTTCTGTATTGATGATGGCTTTGTATTATAAAGCTTTAACAGAGGCTGTGCCACATGCGAAACTTACACCGATTCCTATCTAAGCCCCTAATTAATAAATGCAGCAGGATGAAAGGTAGACCCTACATTGAATATAAAAAATGATATCATGAACACTGAACTTGTTAATCCTGACATTAATTCAAAATATTAAACAAAGCGTACGAATTGACAGTGATGGTCAGCTCCTTCTGGGTTTTCAGGGGAGGGGGGCTGGAGGAACTGGAGGGTGTACTAGCACTCTGGAGAATGGTTGTAAGAAGCTGACAAGGGCAGTCAGAGCAATTGGAGAAGGAGAATTACATTGAAAACAAAACAACACCGAACCCAGACTTTCAGCACTGTGACCCCCAGAGATGTGAAGGTAAGAAAAGGGACTGCACAGGCAATGGAGGATTTAAATTGGCAAAGTGATTCTAAACTTCCTTCTATTTCTTGTCATGAAAGATTTAAACAACACAGCACAATCTCCTAGAGTATTCTCCGGGGTGAAAAAAATAGCTATTTCTCTCCAAGAGTAAGAAAGTACTTGTTCACTGGGCATGTGAATTGATTTAGCTGTCGAACAACGAGGACCAATCATTAAACTCTATACACCAATATCCTCTTAGAAATACATTTAGAGCAAGAACCAGAATGTCACAGTGATTTTAATGGGCATTCTGAATATGATTCAACAGAGCACATGCACACACAGAGACACATCTATCTACCTACAGATTAAACAGTGTATGAGGGAATAAGGAAAAGGCAAGCTCTAAGACAGGGAAAACATTTCAGATGACAAGATTATGTTCTAGAAATATTTAGGTGTGGTGGCTATGGTGTATCAGCAGTTAAGGGAGATTGAGGTGAAATGATAAGTATGAGAGTCATGTGAGAGACCAAACTTTGGGAAACTAAGTCCCGCAGTTACTCTCACCCTAAAGGTCCGGTGGACCCTTTGAAGGGAATTATGTCACCTGCTCCTTCATTGCCTCCACCTGTCGCCTGAGACTGCCAGCTTCACTCCCTCCTTCACTTGGCACCTAGAACTGCTTAGATTAAGGCAGCTTCACCTCCTCCTCCATGTCTCCTTTTGGTCTCTGGGACTGTTTATGGCACTCCAAGATAAACTGCAGAATGTTTGAAGGCCGCCCAGGACTGTTTCAGGGCCGACGTTCCAAGATAAGCTACGAGAAGCCAGTAATCAGCATTCGCCCCAGATGTCCATCCCTCTCTCTGTATTTTATTATGCCCCCTCGACCCCTCCCTATTTTCTCTCACTGTGTGCTTATAACCAGTCTCCTAGCCTCCATTAAACAGACCTTGACAACTCTTTGCTTGGTCTCTCTCCCCTTTCTCTGCCTGCTTCTCTTGCAGGCCTCAGTCCTCCTTGACCCACGGAATAACTAGGTCCTGCTGGACCAGACAAGGTCAGATCTCAGCACCCACATGACAAGCTGAGCATCCTCATGTGGTTGCAACTCCACCAAGATCTGATGCTCACTTCTCCATGTATTCTCATAGGCATGTGCATATGAACACATGCACATACACATACACATATAAACACACGTACATATACAGAGATATAAAATATTTTAATTACCTTTTTAAACTTTAGCCCTTACAGACAGTGTATTCTGAGCATATTATTTTCCTCTTTTTAATGTCTTGTTGCTCCATTCTTAATCTCCACACTAATCTCAATGTGGTGTCCACGTGATTTATTAATTTTTCAAAGATTCCTTGAATCTAATGTGTGCTACTGATAGATTATGGGTACAGAGATCTCACCTAGACTGCACTCAACCAGACAGGAGCCACACCCTTAAAGAAAGCTGGCACCCCTTCTTCAGAAATATCTACTATCCATAGCTCTTTAGATATTGGTGAGGGTTCAACAACCCTTCCTCCTCCAACCTGAAACGCTGACTGGCTAAATCTTGGGCAGGCAGCTACAGATGATCTGACATCATAGGTGAGTAAGTTCTGTCATGGCAGAAGACACTGTTGCCTTGTGATCCTCCTAGATCATGAATCTTACAATATTTCCATCCCTTCTCCTGCAAAAGAGTAAGTCTTAACACAATCAGAAAACACAACTAAAAGAATCTCAGTTAATTAAATCAAGGAATTTTCCTAGAATTTGTGTTTAAAGAATTTTTTCTTTCTATTACAGAAAAATATATTGTTTTCATACAATAAATTCTGATGACTGTTTCCTCGTCCTACCCCCCCTTGAGATACCTCTACATTCTTTTCCATCAGAATCAATACTTTTTCTATTTTATGCTTTTTTTTTAAACCTAGAAAACAAGCAGGCATCTAAATATAAAATCAAACAGAACAACCTGGAATAGGACAAATCAAACAAACAGAAAGAAAGAGCCAAAGACATGTATGAGATACACTTGTAGATACAGAGATACACAAGAGTCCCCTGAAAACATAAAACCAAGAAGTCAAATGCAGAGGACCAGTAAAGCAAAAGCAAAAGTAAACAAATTACAATCAAACAAACAACCCAGAGCTGTCCAAACTTTATGAGATAAATAACCTCCAAAAAGGCCATTGATTTTGTTCTGTGCCCATCTACTGTTGGGCATGGGACCTGCCTTAAGAGTGGTTTATGTGGGAGAGAATCAGTTTTTCGTGTGCTACTTGTTATCAGTTGGACAGAGCTTCTGTTTTAGGGATGGGGACTTGGGTCAACTTCTCTCAGCACTGGGACCCCATCTGGCACAGAACCATGCTGACCCTGTGCATGCTCTCTGAGGTCATATGAGTGTCCTTCTGGGTTTGTGGACCTTGTTTCCTTAGTGTCCTCCATCTTCCATGGTTCTTACACTCTTTCCATCTTTAAAAGATTTTTAAAGGAGAAAAAGAATGATTTAATTTGATGTAAAACAGCTTTCATTCATACCCAGCAGTCAAGGCCCAGGAACAAGTCAGTTCCACCACCCTGTCTCAGTGGTGTCCCATCAGACCAACCTCCATCATGAAACACTCTCTTCTTCATGTTAGCTAGTAAAGTCTTCTCATTTATCATGGCTAAAATCTAAAAGCTCTGCATCCCTTTCTGCATTCAACTCTACAGAATTCAACAGTACATCTTGTTTATGTTTGTCTTCAAATCTCTCAGTTTCTGTCAATCTGATTTTTTGTGCATGATTGGTTCTGGTCAACTTATCTGTCATCTGATCTGACATGGAAACCCCTCATAAGCTTTCTTGTTTCTATTGCTGTCTCTAGCATACTTTTACTAAGAGATGGCCAACAAAATCTTATAAGGATGCAAATCACATCATCCCACATTTCCCCAGCATCTCGAAAAGACATTCTTCTGTAAGAACACAATGCAAGAATTTGAAGGGAGTGGGGAAACTGATTTTAATGTTAACACACATTCCATTTCATAAAAGTCTGGAAATCAGTGTGAGCCAAAACTCAAGAATCAACAAGATGATGATGCATCCAAATAAGGCTCAAAATACAGGCAGAGTGTAAATAAATGATGTCCAGCAGAGATGGAGTGGGCTTTGCAAGAATTTAGCAGGAGGATGCTATGATGGTGAATACTAGATCTCAGACCAAACAAGAGAGGAGCAACTGAGCATAATGTAAGGAATTTTCTTGTATTGTTTATTTAAAGTGGAACAAGCCACCCTACATGTGAGTGGTATCTTTCAGTGAAAGTCAGATTAAAACAAAGAAACAAACAAAAAGTTCCCATGGGAAAGCTCTGCATGTAAAGGGTAAGGAAAGCACATACCAAGACAAATTATTAACATGCTTCTAAAGTGCACAATATATTGAGAATTTGAAGGATGCATTTTTTGTGCTAAGTTCAGCAATATCAATAGAAATGAATGAAGATTCCCACACTGGGAGAGACTTCAAAGCCCAAACTTGCATTTGCATCTATCTGAAAAACAAAGAAGACATGTATAGATATAGCAATGATTTTGAGATATATGATCAATATCATGAATGCTTTCTAAATAATTTTTGTACATGGCCATAGTAAAAAAGATTCAAGAAAGTAACTTGAGAGACGAATCAAATAATGGAGTGTGGTGACAGGGATTGGTGTGAGGTGGAGCACTGAGGGCAAAGTCAGAGTTGGGTCAGATAGGAACATCCAGTGTATTTAAGAAAGAGTGAATATAGACAATATTACACTACACAATTCAAAGTCCCAGAAAAAATTGTGACTATATACCAAGAGAAATGAAGGATTGAAAACAGAGTTATATTTAACCATAATAAAATGTCATACAACATATACACATATCAAGATGTTACAGAGTCTCCTAGTAAGATGTATAATTTCTTATGTTTTATGAATCATCAGTAAAATATGAAAAAGTGAGCAGTATCCAAATTATACAGGATCAGGATTCAAAGTAGGGAATAAAAAAATTAACATATAACAATATTTGAAAGGGAATTTGAAAGGGAATCAAGTTTAACCACTTTCCTTTAGCTTTGGCATAAAAAAAAAACAATTAAACATCAGTGCTTTTATGTAACATAAAAATGTACTCAATTAAACTATGTGGAGGTGTTAATAAATACATACTGAGACAGGATCTGAGAGACTTTTGTATAGTTAAAAGGAGTAGGGAGAAAAAATATATTCTATCTGTATGCTTTTCTCCTTGGTAAAAAATACTTGGTAAAAATAAGACCTCAATATGTTACAAAATAAAAACACCAACAGCTCATATTATATGACAACAATGAATGTAAAGAATGAGAAACTTAAAAGCTACTGGAGATGCATTCCATAAAGCAAAAGCATGTGCAATTATAAGTCACTTAGGAAATTACAGAGTGAAATTTCATACATATACTGGCCTGGGTGACATTTCCTGGAACACATATCATGCCTGTGCAGATATTTACATTTCAAAATGAATACAATTAATTGGAGTACTTGAACCCTAGACTTAGTTTTAAAACTAGCAGTCAGGGGAATTAGATAAAAAAGAAGAATTAGGGCAACTGTGATGGGAGTAAATCAGAAGAAAATGGCAGGGATAATCTAATAAGTAAGAAACGGAAAAGGCACTCCAAACAGTAGCAGACCGCACCTTCATTAGAAGAAGAAAGAGGCAAAATAGGACGCACGAGCTTTCAGTATTCGCAAAAGGAAACTTGAAGCAGTGAAACACTAGAGACAGAAGATGAGAAGGAAGAGAGAACTAAATGCTCCTAAACTATGCAAAATCTTGACACAACTAGAAGTGACTTATGCAAGTCAAAACGTAATCATCTGACAATAGTGACAGTTGGGTTACTGTCCTTACCGGGTGCCTGTAGTGGTCAGGAGAGGGTATCCCATCCCTTGGCGTTGGAGATGTAACCAGCCTTGAGTCACCTGACCTAGGACAAGTGAGGACACTGGAGATACACCATTTCTTCAGCCCTATAACTAAACATCAATTCTGAAAACATCCCCACTTTATTTATCTTTTTAATTTCAAAAGGAAGTAGTTTATTCTGGGTGCATGGTGAAAATAAATGCCAGTCTCTTCGGGAGTCTGTGTAGAAATATGAAATTTTCCTAAGACACATACACACATAAAAAGGTGAGATAAAGATTAAAAATGAAAAATACTTTGAAAGCAGGAATATTTAGTGTAGAGAAGAAAAATATGAAATGTTATAGAAAACACAAAAATTATAATAAATGAAATTACAGGGAGATATCTTCCAAAAGGCACTGTTAGGTAACAATGTTTTATTTTCAGTCTTTGAAGCAGCCCCCAGGTATATACGACTTGAATATGATTTATTAGAATATTACTAAGGAAACAGTCACAAAAGTATTAGCTGTTTCTGCTAGAGGAATTTTGAATTACGTTAAAGGAACTTTTGTGTCTGAGAATATCTTTACAATATCTCTACACTAAGATTTCAGTTTTGTAATTTATAAAGTCATGAAACAAATGCCATATTTAAGTATAAATGCAGCATGTGTTTTTTTTCTTTTTTTTTCCCATTTTTATTAGGTATTTAGCTCATTTACATTTCCAATGCTATACCAAAAGTCCCCCATACCCACCCACCCCCACTCCCCTACCCACCCACTCCCCCTTTTTGGCCCTGGCGTTCCCCTGTACTGGGGCATATAAAGTTTGCATGTCCAATGGTTTCTAGTGATGGTTTTTGATAGATGGAAGATAATGAATTCAGACATAAAAGTGTAGTAGGCATTCTGTTACTTTGTGAGTCAAAAAGCTGAAAAGAGAATTTCTCATATTGAAGTGCCTCTTGTCTCACATGTTTCATTTGGAGGCTGTGGGAGACTGCAGGATGTAAGCAGGTGCACTCATGTTAATCTCACCATATGATAACATATTCAGGAGCCTGCAGCACAATTGCACAAAAAATGGTTTTACTAAATATTATCTTTAAGGGTTACCAAAGTTCACTTTTATTTTTCCTTACAAGCAGAAATGTCTCACGGCTACTTATTTTGTCAAATCACACATAAATAAATTAAGATACTAATTTTCCCAGAGCCAAGTGATAAATATATATGCAGCATATCCACATTTGCTCAAAGTGACTCTACAAATTAATACAACATCACTCTGAAAATGTCTTAATTAAATGACAAACCTTTTCTAATTTATATGGTTCTTAATGCAACAAATCTGTAGTAGGTTTTCAGTGATACGCAAAAAGAGTAATAATAATTGTTTTGTAAAAGCATGATATGAAAGAATCTCCTTTAAAGGGTTTATACATAGTCTTTCTTAGAGGAATGTGGCACAATCAACTTTTTGTGAGATGGTTTCTAAGAAGTACAGTAAAAGGTTTGGTTCATAGTATAGAAGTCTATGATATAGAGTCCAAACAACTCCAAACAGCAGTAAAATAAACTTCCTCATTACAACAGAGAGAGGCTCTGTAGAAATATGATTTGTTAGGTTTAAAGTTGAATCTTTGTAAATCATACAGGATAACATACAGAGAAAATTCAAATTTCATTTTGTGGCACACTCCACCTATAACATTGGATTTATTCTGTAATACTAGTTGTAGCAAAAATAAAAAATCAATTCAAATCTAACAAAAATGCTAAATTATTGTTCACTATATAAAATTAAAGATTTATTGAGTGCATAATTATTGCATGCATATAAATGCTGCAGTTTAAGGACTCACATTTTGAGTTTAGTGTTACTATCCTCTCCTTTTCTAATCTTGAGAAGAATAGCCAACTATTCTGTGGTGGTTTGAATAAGAATGACCTCCATGTATTTGAGTTTTTGGTTAGCAGGGAGTTGTACTATTAGGCGGTGTAGCCTTTTTGGAATAGGTATGACTTTGATGGAGGAAGTGTCACTGGAGGTAGGCTTTGGGGTTTCAGATGCTCAAGCCATGCCCAGTGTCTCTCTTCCAGATGCCTATGTATGAGAAGAAATTTCACTTCTTTCTCCAGCACCATGTTTGTCTGTACTGGCATGATGAGAATAAACTCAACTCTCTCTCTCTCTCTCTCTCTCTCTCTCTCTCTCTCTCTCTCTCTCCCTCTTTCTCTCTCTCTCTCTCTCTCTCTCTCTCTCTCTCTCTCTCTCTCTCTCTCTTTCTCTCCCTCCCTCCCTCCCTCCCTCCCCCCTCTCTCTTTGTGTGTGTGTGTGTTTATGTGTTTGTAGTATATTCTTATGTGCACATGTTTAGGTAGGTGCACATGTATATGTAGGTGCATATATGTGCAGAACCGAGATAAGAGTATGGGATATTCTACTCTTTAGTTCTGTGCCTTACTTCCTTGAGGCAGCTTTTGTTGGTGATGATGGCTGCCAGCATCCCTCAGCAATCCTCTTGCCATGTCACTTGCTTTGCTGAGATTAAAGTTTTTTGTTTGCATGCTTTTTTTTTTTTTTTCTGCATGAGTGTTAGGAAGCAACCTCAGGTCCTGATGCTGTGCTTTTTGCACTGAAACATCTCTCTAGCTTTAATTTCATTTTCCGTAGGTTTAATTTTATGGTTTATATTATGAACACCTTCACCCTTTGTGTAGTTTTAATTATTAAAAGTAAGAAATTGGATAATGAGATAATGGATAAAGGCATTTGACAAAAACACCTACAAGACAAAACCAAGTTTTTAAAGAGGAAAATACATATATTGGATTGAGAAAAGTCTACAGAAATCTTTTCTTTGACCTCCACATGCACACATGTGAATATACAGGAGAAAATAACATTATTAAAATGAAAAGAATGTAGCCAATCAAAATCCTTGGAAATATACATATTTAAATAAATGAAAGATGAAAGAGGTTACTTCATTTCTTTCATAAACAGTAAAAGTACTTAAATATGACTATTCATATTAGTATGTATGTATATACATAGATATATTATCAAAACAATTTAAATGTCATCTTGATAATATATTCACCCTCATAAAAACTGAAGAAATATAGTATTCAGAACACACACAGTATAGTTCATAATTTTCCTAATTAAACTTGCCTCCCAAATTTTATGCAAAGCATCTGATCTATACAGAATCAATAAATTAATAAAAAATATTTTATATGCCTCAAACACCAAATAAATACACTTTCAAACCAGAAGTTATCTTTTAAATTAAATTGTTAACAAAAACATGTACAGTTCATCCAAATTTTTACAAACTAAATTATCTGAGAAATTCATAGTGTTTACACATGCAAATGTATGTGCAAAGTGTGGTGTTTTTAAAATCCCATGAAAGGCTTAATTTATCCAAACACTCTAAAATCATTCATGGAACATAGCTTGCTGTAAGTGCTACAGCGAATTTCTGCTTGGAGATTTTGAGTCAATTGTCTGTGTTTATTGCATAATGTTTAAGGAGCAGCAATTCTAGCCCATTTGAAGAACTTGGCTTTCCATCTGTAAAATTCACATGTCACTGTAGAGAAACTGAAAGTTGCTGACAGCCACATTCTAGACATCAGTTCACAACTTATTTAGCATTACTTTCATTTACTGAATTCAGAAATTCAAACTAGAATAGTAGTATTCTCTCTGTCTTCTAAAAAATCCTTTTTCTCATTACACTGTCTTGATTTCATAAGTTCAAGTTTTGTCAAATATGTCCCTGATAGAAATTGATATATTTCTGCAACATATCTCCTTTTTACACAAAACCAAAACAAACCAAATGACACTAAAGGATCCTTAAAGAGTATAGTGATAATGATGATTCTTCAAAACATAATTACTATTTCTCCTTGGCTAAGTAACTTGTTACTATGGTTAGAGAGATGGCTCCATGGACAGGAACACTGATTGCTCTTGAATGGGATCAGAGTTCAATTCCCAGTACCTACATGGCTGCTCACAACTGTCTGCCAGTTCAGCTCCTGGGAATCTAACACCCTGACTTGCCTCTGCGGCTTCTGCCCTCAGGAATCACTCATACATGCAAACTTCAGCATTGGTGTGAGATCTCAATTCGGTGAAACTATTTTATAAAAATGATTGAAAATGCCATATACAATTACTTGTATGCTATGCTACATAGTGCACATGAATCCTGAATGACTTTTTTGTTTAGACCTTTCAATCTACCCTAGCATATGTGTTAGGCACACCTATCAAAACTCAGAACAAATGAAAATGCAACATATTTCACATCCTAAGGATTTAAGAAAAGCTATATTCAACCCTTCTTTCAAGTTTTGATATAAAACCTATTTGTGAATATCTACTCCCATTTTAAAAATATAAAGTACTCCAGGCCAGTGAGATAGCTCAGTGTGTAAAGACCCTTGCCACAAAGCATAACAGCTCAAGTTTAATCCATGGAAATCATATTGTGGAAGAAAAAAAGTGAGTCCAGCATAAACAAATGTATAAACAAATGAAATTTTAAAACTTTAAGAAATATTAAGTCCTAATCATTTTTTAATTAAGCTATTATACACAAAATGATTCTTCCCTTTTTGAGTGCCTGGTTTAATCCCATATTTTCATTGCTTTTTTTATACAACTTCTGTAGCACTCTTCTTTTCCAGGTTTCCCTTTTCCAGTCCCCTGTACCCCAGTCACTCTATTCTATTTTCCCTGTCTCCATCCACTTCACCTATTTGCATCATGGATTTGCAAGGAACAAAGATGTGTTGAATATTCTTCAAGAAATTGCAATGGTTTCTTTTTTTTTTTTTTTTTTTTCTGGCTGAATATACTTCTTCCCCTTCCATTCCGGATACAGAAGGTCTCTTCTTGTTATTGAACTGAGTCCTGGTAGCTAAGGCAATTAGGATGCCTGTACAATTTAAAAATTCTCTCAATTACTTTGCTGGTAGGTAAAGGTATCACATTGCACCAATGCCGAGCCTACCATCTGCAGTGCGGAAGATGTTATCACTGATAGCTTACACCCTGAAATATAGGCAAGCAGCAAGAGGAAAATGTAGAGAAAACATGATAGGAGGAACCTAGGGATATAAGTTTCATTGCAATCCTTTCTTATGTGGTTTGGCCCAAGCACTGAAGAATTGTAAACATCATTACTGACTGAATCATTCTCTCCTCTTTCCCACAATTCTATATTTCATCATTATATATATTACATACAATGATACTTTATTCACTTGTAAGAAAAATTAATCAGAACATTTGCATGAAAAGAGATATGGAAAGTATGCTATCATGGAAGATTCTCTAAACACAGAGACGTTAAAATATGCATTTCCCTCATATGTGGAACTTAGCCTATAATAAATAATACACAGAAGCATCTATATCATTATCTATCATCTACCTTTCTATGTATTTCTCATTTATCGATCTCTCTCTCTATATATACATCAATCTATTTCTGTATCTATCATTTACCTCTATAAACCTACCACTATCATCTGTCTTTCTCCATGTCTAAGTGTTGAATACGGAACATTAAGAAACATCTGTGCTGTTAAAATACATCTTTTATCATTTTAGACTATAACCTTCCCTGGAATATACCAAGTCTCAATCCCCAGGAAGTAAACTTCTGGTTTTTACTCACACACACACACACACACACACGCACACGCGAGTTAGAGTCATCTGGGAACAGAGTACTCATTTGAGAAAATGCCTTCATAGTTCTACCTGTAAGCAAGTCTTTCAGCAGTTTTTGATTAATGATTAATATGAGAGGGCCCAGACCACTGTGGGTGATGTCACACCTGGGCAGGTGGTCTGGGTTGTGTAAGGAAAAAGTCTGAGAAAGCCAGTAAGCAAGTTAATATCCATCATTCCTCAATGGTCTCTGCTAGTTTCTGCCTCCAGGTTGTGGCCTTGAGTTCCTGCTTGACTTTACTCAGAGATCTGAGTGTTGTTAGCTTACATAAACCATTTCTTCCCCAGGATGCTTTTTGTATGGTCTTTATAACAACATAGAAAGCAAACTAGAAAATAAATTTTGATCCTGGTTGTGTGGATTTCTATAGCCAATTCCATATATATACTCCACAACCCAGAATGTTTCTAGGTTGTAAGTATTCAGCCATTGCATGGGTCAGCTCATTACTCCCTAAAACTGTAGCTTCAGAGAGTCTGAGTCTGAGTCCCTCTGCTGGCCTTCATAGGTTCTCTCTCTCTCTCTCTCTCTCTCTCTCTCTCTCTCTCTCTCTCTCTCTTTCTCTCCAACACTCAAATGTGCACATGCACACACATATACATGCATGCACATGCACGCGCACAAAAATGCACACAAATAACAAGACAAAACAGCACTTTTTTTCATACTAGGACTTGAATGGAATTTGGGATATAGGGTGATAAGAGACTCTTCTAGTGGGTCATCTCAATTATAAGATGAACAAGGGTTTCAAATCCTTCACTAATTTTTAGATTAATAAAATTATTTCTGCTTCTAAGATTTCATTTTAAAAATCAGAAGGAGATATCTTTCTTGAACTTAAGTCTAATGAAAAAAGTCCTTAAATGTGCTGGCTTTTAAATATAAGGCACAATGTTTATCTTGGTAGTAAATCAAATCCTCTCTATAGGAAGAATGCTTGTGGCAGTTTTGACAAAGGCAGGACTGGTGCCCACTCCACTGATTCACTTCATTTGTGCTAGTGGAGGAGAACTTTTCTTATCAAAATCGTTTTCTGACAGTATGAGAACAATGAGAGACAAATAGTTTTGAACCAAATACAATGAAGGAGAGATGAGGGGGAAGAGTAAGAAATTAGGGAGGCAAGGATGAAGAAAAGAGAAAGGAAAGAAGAAAAGAAAGGAGGAAGTATGGGGAAAATGGGAGATAAAAGGAGGGAAGAAGGGATGAAGAGAAGAAGGAATGGAGGGAAGAAGGGAGGGAGGGAAGAAGGGAGGGAGGGAAGAAGGGAGGGGTTTGTGTATCTGTATCTGTGTTCTACTCAGTAAAAATTTGGAAGATAATAACATAAGAGATTAAAACAAAACAAAAGATAACAGGGTCTGTTGGTAGCTAAGCTGGTAATGATGCTTGCTCTACAAACCTGGCATTCCTGAGAAACCACTTAAAGATGGGAGGAGAAAGCAAACTACAGAGAGTTGTTCTCTGGCCTCATGTACATTGTGACTTGTGGAACTACTCACATATAATAGGCACAAACACACAAAGATACACATTGTGCACACAACAAACATACATACACACAAACTATATGTATAAATGTATCATGCACATATGTACCTATATAGTCACTCATACACACAAACATACACATCTCAATTGTAAATAATATATTTAATCGTAAAAAGAAAACATTAGTGCCAAACTTTCCTTTATAAATGAAAAGGAAACAAGAATTTTTTAAATAAGAGGTAAAATAAACAAACTCTTCCCAAAGAGTTAAAAAAAAGGGTCATTATCAAAAGACATTTATTTCTATGCTTCACATTGAAAAACATATAAAATAATAAAAACTAATTCTGCTGCTTTGAATAACTAAAACTTGAGTTCATAGATGTTATAAGTAGTGTTTACCAATATATATGGTGTTTCTCTAATAAAAATTTTTAAATGAAATATTTAAGGCAATTGTGTTAATAAATTTCTGTAGAACAGCAGGAATATACGAACAGGGATTCTAAATGCCCCTTGGATTCTTCTTTGTGTGCTGGCTTTATTTCATTTTTCCTGTGCAGACACCAGTTGTCCAGTGTTTACTCCTGCTAACTATAATAGCATGTAAGGTTACTGTGCCCGGAGAGAAGGAGGGAAGGCAGTGGTGGCTGCAATTCCTGTGAACTTCCTTTACAGTCAGAACCTTAATTGTAAACATTTACTTAGAAGTGAGCCCGAGACTGATGTAATGGGAAAGTAGGCAATACTGAAGTTTCGCCTGTCTGTCTGTCTGTCTGTCTGTCCGTCCGTCCGTCCGTCCGTCCATCCATCCATCTGTATATCTGTCTGTCTATCATTTATTTTGAGAAAGGATCTTTCTATGTAGCCTGATCTAGTCTGTATATCATTATATAGACACGACTAAGCTTGAAATCAGAGCTCAACTCTGACAGAACTGAAGTGTCTACTACCATGTCTCAAGTTCTCTAATTTTATAAGTAGAAGATATTGAAGATGGTTGTATAATTGTCTATAAATCATTGGACATGTTAATGCTGCTAATTTTAATAGAATATAAAGTGTTATTTTTGAAACTAGGTTTATACATCATATGTGTACTATAGAGTACATAAGCCTTCATTATCCATTAAATGCAAAAGTAGTTTGTAAATGTAACCAGGTTCATATTGTAGCTAGAGGCATTAAAGAGTTCAAGTTCTTTGAAAGACAACTACACAAATATTCCTCAAGAATATTGAGTTTAATGGGAATTAAGTAAGTGATATATGAGAGAAATTAGGTGCCTTAGCACAATGTCAACTATATTATAATATTTTCAAAGAAAATAGATAAAGTTCTAAAGGTGTACATTTTGTTGTTGTTGTTTTTAAGTATATAACTAGAGAATACATTCATGATTTAGGAAAGAGTAGATTTAAATATTTACTTCATGATATTTGAAGAGACATAGCTGTAATAATTCTAAAGACATACAAAATGTAGACTATTAGAAAGGGAACACTCTAGACAAGCATCCTTATTTCCTTGTTGCTTTGTTCCTGGAAACAGTTTTACACACCCCAGGCTGAACTTCTCACTCAGTATCTATAGGAGGACTGGAACTCTCAATCTTCCTGTGTCTTCATCAACATTGTTGTCACTACAAGTATCTGCCACGACGGCTGGATTGGCATAGACCATCTTGGCATTCCTGAGGGAGCAACCGTGTGTGTTCACATGTGAAGAGGTCCATGTATAGTCTTCTTATCTTATCTTACAGCTTATTTCTTGAGGCAGAGTTTCATTTTATTTTATTTTATTCTATTTTATTTTACTATTTTCTTTTTTCTTTGCTTTAATTATTATTAATCATTCCATTCATTTACATCTCAAATGATATCCCACTTTCTGGTTACCCCTCCACCAACTCCTCATCCTACCTACATCTGCCCTTCCCATTGCCTGTAGGAGGGTGCTCCCCTACCTACAAATACTCTCCTGCCTAACCTCTCCATCATTATCCTACACTGGGGCATCAAACCTCCCCAGGAACTTTTCTTGCTGAGCTTTTAAATTCACAGTTTTAGATAGATTAGCAGGACAACAACAGCCTGGCAAACAAGTGTCTGCACCCATGTAGCAATAGGATTATTGCAGCACCTATCTTTTTACATGGATGCCAAGGATTTTAACTCAAGCCATGATGATAAAGGAGTCAGTGGGCTCTCTCCAACCTGGCACATACTATTAATACTGTCTGTTTCTGAGTCTCAGAAAACCTGATCCTGGGCAATTAAACAATTACTCTAAGCTCAGCTACTCTCTGAGACTACTGCTCAGCCACTTGATAATGAATGAGACAGAAACACCTAATACAAGTTTTTATCAAAAATTCAGTATTCTGTAAAGAAGAATAAATAATTGCATTTGAACACAATATTTCTGGTAATTTATCACTCCAAGTAGTGAAGCAGCCTCTTGCGTTTCTTTAAAAATTAGAATATGTCGGATTTCATAAACATCTGTTCCAGGACCAGGAAAATCTGAAACCGTATACTAACAGTCCCTGACCCAATTCAATGTGTTGGGTGCAAATATGTGTTGGGTGCAGTTCACATATGTGAAAAATGTATTCTTTTGTTTACTAAAAATAAAAGTATAAAGTAATTTTATAGTGATTACCAGGTATGAAAAGGAATCACAGTTGAAAGAAATAGCAAACAGCAAACAGAATCTATGCAAATAACAAATGTCCTCTTATATAAAGCTCATGTATGTATTTGTATGTGATTTTGTTGTTGAGATATTCATAGCTAAATAGTCTGACTACCTCTTTTGATACAAAGTTTCACATCCTCAAACTAAAAGTACATTCCCTTTTGAACTTTGATGAGTAAGTTTCTGTATGTTTTGTAACATATAGATATAAATAAATATAAAAGAAACCTCAACTAAGTGGAGAAAACTAATCTTCAGCATTTTCTGGGAGTACTGTGTCCTTACAAATAACAGTAATATTAATAACACACTCATCCTAACAATCAAAGATATTGTTCTGTGTTTAAGAGCACAGGCTACTCTTCGAGAGAACCCAGTTTCAGTTCTCAACATTGATATAGTAGTTTACAACCTTCTGTGACTTCAGTTACAGAAAATCTGATGGAATTTTTCTGGCTTTCATGGGCATTAAGCACACACATGGTGCACATGCATACATGCAGAATAACACTCATAAACTTAAAAAAAAAGTGAGATAGTATGCATGCTAATCTCCAAAATAACTCCTGACCTTAACTACTGTCTTAATATAGACATAAATAAAAAAAATAGAACCACATATTGTGGGAGGGCTTGAAAGATTGCTTAGAAGTTAAAGATATTTACTGCTCTTGTAGAAGACCTGAGTTCAGTTCCCATTATCCACATCAGGCCACTCCTGACTTCCTTGTAAGTTAAGCTTTGAAGCCTCCAGCAACATTTTCTAACATCTGTGGGCACATGTCTGCACATGGACATACACACACAGACATACAAACTTTGATATATACTTACACATAAATAAAAATAAAGCATTTTTTAAAGTTGGAGTGTCATCATAAATAAAAGAAATACTTTTTAAAGCATTCATGGTTTAATCTAATTTATTTGTCTTCCAGAAAATGGGGATGGAAACTATTTCCTACTTATCACAAAATATAGCCTTTGTAATCTTGCTTTCATATCAAGTGTTCTATTTGTTACAATAATGCTTATTGGATAGCAGGAACAATTGATTTCCATGAGATGTACTTCAGAATTTCAGTTAAACCCAAGTGACAGAGGTAATATAACAGGAGACCTCACCCTTTATCCTCTGCCTTGACTGTAAGTAGAGGTAATCTAATCACATCTTCTAAGCTGATACCTGGAAATGATTAAGCATCGATGTTAACATTCATTTTATTTCCTCAGAGGAAGGGATGCAATGAAAGCCCTATACAAGCTGTACAAATATATGTCTGAGGCTGAGCCCAGAGCATTTCTAATTATCCCTAGGCCAACGCCTGGAAGCTTCTAGCCTGTGTACAATCTGCATACCCTGACCTTAAAGTCTTTAACTTCTAAACTGTATCTGCTAACCTAGGCTTAAAATGTTTTGGCCTCTAATACATACTCCCAAACATAACTCTCCAAGCTGATGATTCAAACTGGCTTATCACAGCTTCTCTCACTGAATTGCTCTTCTTGGCTTCAAACTAACTCTGGCAATCTGTTCTAATGGTCTGCCTCCTTTTCATTCTGTGGTTCATTCAGTTTTCACCTGCAACCTGTCTATGTAAACTGTCCTAATAAAAATCACTCTCTCTCTCTCCCTCCCTCTCTCTCTCTCTCATGCTATTGCTGCTCTCTTAATTTACCCCTCTTTTCTTTATTGTTCTTCTGAGTGTTGGACATATTGTATCTCTGACTCATTTTGTCAAATCACTCTCAGATTTGTGACTTTTACCCTCAATTATATGCTACATTCAAGCATGGTTGCTTCCTTCTATAAGCTAACATTGCCATCATTGTTTGGGACTAAAGGTGTATAATAGAGGCATGTCAGTATTCCACCCAGATCATGCCATAATCCAGGCTGTGTTTGCATTCTGGGCAGATTACATAGACTTGGCAGGTCTTTGGATGTGATCCATAACCAGGGCAACCATGTTGCTGGATTAAGATTAGTTTACACATCACACTTTATGTGGTAGTTTAAAAAGTAAGCCAGTAAATATAAAGGTTGTGGAGAAGTTGATGAGACAACATATGTATAATGCAAATGGTACCAGAAGTATAGAAACAGAATTTTTGATGAAGAAATAAGTGATTCAATAAATAGTTTGGAACTAATCTCAGGAAGGGCTTACATTAGGGGACATGAAGCCTTAGTAGTAGAAGTACTAATGGGCATGTTAAACTACTGTATCTAAGACAACTAGCCTAAAAGACAGAACCTAACATCCAGCCAGGGTGGAGAAACAGATGAGATCATCCAAGATTGGAAATGAATCTGAGGACTTCAACAGAATGACCAAACCTCACATGTTCAGGACAACAGCAAATGCTAACCAGGGAGGCATGGTTGTCCTTGGAGTACTGCCATTGAAGTCATAGTAAGACTTAAGTTTTAAATCTTCATTTTGAGACCAAATTGGCTATAAATTGTGACAAAGAGGATTAGTTAAAATAAAAAAGAAATTATTGTCAATGGTAATGCTTTCCATAGGAGATGAGAAAAATTCAGACATGTGGTCTACTCTGCAACTCGTCATCACCCTTGGGTTGCATTGTCATGACGAATGCCTGATGCGTGTTGTCAAGAGAAACTGCTGATCCTTTCAATTGGATTCTATACTCATGTCAGAATCAACCAAGATTTACATAGTTTGCTTTTTGGATACTATGATATGGCAAAAAGTTTCTCTGATTGACCGCGTGTCTTTGAGCTGGTATGCAACTTTTGACATAGTTCTTCTTCAGGTCACAAACAAAGCAGTACAATTTAAAAACTGTGTAAACAGTTTATATATATTTTAAGAAGACTGTAATATTATAGAAAGAATTCTTTTATAGACAGAAGAAGAACAAAAACCATGACCATCTGCAAAGGACACTCTCCCACATCTTGTTGGAGACTCTGAAGTTAGTCAAGAATTTGAGGCCCTGTGATTGGCATCTGTTTAGCAAGCACTTATAGACAATACTCAACAGGCCTAATTAATTAATAAACTTGGGGTTGTTGAGGCAAAATAAATTAATAAGAGCTTGGTGTCCGACATTAAGGAAGCCTTAATGTTTTTTTTTTTCTGTTTCTCTTTTTTTAGAGACTTTCTTTCTCTGATTTGATTTTTTCGCAAACAGCAAAAAATAGAAGAATACACTTTCTATGAATATATGTGACTTACATTGACTTTAAAGAGGTATGAAGATGTTTAAGTTCAAGACTCAATGTCAGAACATCTTTTTCTTTTGTTTTATTGGAGAAATTTTGATAGATTTTGATAGATTTCTGATAGATTTATAAATCATTGTGTCATTCAAACACTTAAAGAATTATATAGTATACATATTTGTGTGAGTTACTATATATCTATGTGGTGCGTATGCATAAATATAATGTGTGCTATGTATACATATTAGGTTATCTATCTACATACACACATGTGAATATATTTTATGGCTTATATATGTACAAGCATGCTATCTATCCTATGTTATAGGAAATGGATTAATTGCCTTCAGCAGAGAGCTAGACTAGCTCTCTTAATCTCAACTGAATTGATTTATGAAATGTTTTGCTTTTTATCCCCATTCATCTTTTTTCAAGTAAATATACATTTCTATTTTCAAAGATAACTTGCCTTAGCTATTGTTTATTTCATATTTGTTGACATAATCTATTCAATGAAGATATTATTAAATAGTTTTCTAAAAAATAAAATATAAATTTAATAGAAAGACCAATATTGTATTTAAGCATCCTTAACAAGGATAAGTACACAATTAAATAGATAAAAAGACTTCAAATTGGGACTACTACGTACAAAATAAAGATATGTGAGACAGAGCATCATATGGTATCTTCCTCTTGTCTCTCATGGGCTCTTTCTCTCTGTGCACTAAAGGGAAAGAATTTCTGCACAAGGCATCGAAATGCTGAATCCATTATAAGAAAGGCTATTTAAGTAAGAAAGATAGATCCCCTTCATAGGAAATCAATTTTAGAAACTTACTTTATATAGATTTTTCTCACCCTGCAAGAGAAATGGAAGTGTACAGAGAAACGGGAAATGACAAGGGGTCTTTTCTGCCCATTGCTGGAAAGGCCTGGTGCTCTTAATGGAGGTTCCTCAGAAAGTTGATTTAGGACACCTAGAAATGGATGAACAAAGTCCACAGGGGGTTTCAGGAAGAGAAAACGAAAATGAGGCACTGTCCCTGCAAGGTGTTTTAACTCCTGGCTTCTTCAGAGAATGCTGAATCATTGCCCCCTTCTTCTCTGGGGACAGATACATGTTCTATTATGCAAATCCTAGGATTTATGAGAGATCCTGAAATTTATTCTTTTGTTCTTCTCCTGGGATCTGAGAAGTTTCTCTACTCCTGTTATCCACAAATATGGCTTTTTCATCTTCTTATTACTTATTTTATAACCATCCATACACACCGACAAAACCCACAGAGCACACAATGGTTTCTTATTTTCCAAGTGAGTATGTTATTCTTTCCTGCTCAGCTTAAATGTCAAGGCTTGCTCTATAGTTATCTCACTGACTTGGGCTCAGCGAGCATTCTTCTATAGTCCAGGCTTACTTGCTATGAATGGTGCTACCCACAGTGTGTTTTTATCATCTACAGAAATCATCAATCAAGATAATTTCTCACAGACATGTTCACAAGCTAATGTGACCTGGACAATCCCTTAGTTACTTTCTATAGATTTCTTTCAAGCTTCAAGAGAAATGTAGTTATAGAGAAGAACTGTGAAATGACAAGGGCCCTGTTCTGTCAATCCACTAGTTGATACTCCTTTAGGTAATTCTAAACTATGCCCACTTGACACCCACTGCTAAGAAGTACAGAAGGAAAAACAATCAAGTAGTTCATGTGCATAATAGATACCATTTCTAAGCAAACGGTTAGAGTGTATGTTCTCCTTCCCTAGGGTGTCATATCTCAATGGAGAGGTATAAAAGAACCATGAAAGAAATTCTGAAAATTACAGATGTACATTAAGATCTACCTTTAAATTTAATACCAAGTTGTGCATTCTTGATGTATCTGGCCCTTTGTTTGTGATTCACTCAGTCAAAACAAACAATGCTTTTTCATTGATCACACCAAGAAATTTCATCTATGAAAATTATATAAATCTTCCCCAACCACTGGCTTACAGTCAGAAGAAATAATTCACTGATCAGGAAGGATAACTGTGTGCCACAATAAGGATGTAAGATGAATAAATAAACTAATTAAAGGAACAATGTTTTCTTCCACTTGTTAAAAGGAGGGAGCAATTGTGTTAACATCTTAATGCTCAAAACTAGTCTGTAATTTGTTTGGTTTTTTTTGCAGCTTTTAAAAATCTTTTTTATTCTTGTAATTTGCAGTCTCCCTGTGTCCTTTCAAATAGAGATTCCCAATGAAACTAACAGTTATGATGGGCTCTTCTTTAATTTTATCTTCAGCTTCTCAAAGTATTTTCAGAGATCTAACACTGTAATCATTAAATGATAATACCATGTAATCTAGAAGATACAGTTTGAAATTAAACCCCCCCAAAAAAATCACTCAGTACTCCTTTGTTTGTTTGTTTGTTTGTTTTCTTTTTTGAGACAGGGTTTCTCTGTGTAGTCCTGGCTGTCCTGGAACTCACTCTGTAGACCAGGCTGGCCTCGAACTCAGAAATCCACCTGCCTCTGCCTTCCGAGTGCTGGGATTAAAGGTGTGCGCCACCACCGCCCCGGCTCTCAGTACTCCTTTATTTAACATCTAAATTACTAAAGTTTCCCCCTTAAGTTGTTCTGTATCAGGGCCCACCATTTTGTCTCTTGTGGGAAGGAATGGCCCAAGATAAGAAACAAGTCTGAGTTCTGAAGTCAGGGACTGAGAGTCACTGAGACCCATAAGATTCAAGAAACATAAGCAGATGTAACCTGGTTTACTCCTTCTGGAAAAAAGCACTCAATGAAGATAGAAGACCTGCCTATTCATGCATGTACTTGCAGGAGTCTACATTCCCTCTGATTTTCAAGACATATTGAATCACACATAGCCAACATTTTGCTAGAAATTGTTCATGGCCACATAACTGAATTACATCATTGTTAATTAAGTTGTTAACTCATGTTTTCCTGGAGGTACTAGGCTCTCACCTTAGTATACTCAAGTGGTCTATGTTGGTGCCATGTTGTCACAACCTTAATTTTTAAAAAATGTTTTATTGATTCTTTGTGAATTTCACATCATGTACCCTAGTCCCACTCATCTCCCTGTCCCCTTGTATCTGCCCTTTGCCTTTGAAACCTAATCCCCAAATAAAAAAAAAAACATACCAACACACAAACAAACAGAAAATCAAAACAAAATAAAGCATAGAAAACATCTCAGTGTGGAAGCTGAAGTTTGTCAAAGTGTGCCCTACAGTATGCGCCTGTATCCATACATCTTCACTAGCAGTTGTTCATTTCAGTGAGTCATTGGTCTGGTTTGATGTCTCTGGCTTGTGACACCATCAATATTGGATCCTCAGCTGAGGTACCTCCCAGTTATCATGTTGGTGCTCTGTGTCATAGATATTCTACAGCTTTGGATCAGCAAGACTGTCACTTTCATGCATCCCAAGAGTCCATAGATGATGTAGATTTTGTGGTAGAATGACTCAAAGCTCTAGATCTGGGCAAGGGTGATAGCTGAACTTATCAGTCTGGTAGCTCTCCCATATCTGCACTACTAGGACAAGATCTGGTAAGCCACCCAATAGCATCATCTGTAGGAAGTAGGGTCTGTGCCTCCATTCTCATGCCCTCCGTTCTGGTTCACCCACATGCCTACCTTCAGAACCAGCTACTCTGTGCTGCTCAGTCAGGTGGGGGCTCTGCCAATGAGGGGATGGCCCAGCTCTTCATCTCTCATACCCTTCCAGGATGTCTTATTAAAAATGCAAAGCAAAGGCTTGAGAAATATTTAAAAGCATGCACAGCTTTTACAAACAACCCATATTCAATTCCAAGTACCTACATTGGATGGCTTACAACTACTGTGACTTGAGATCTGGCACATATGTGCCCATCTTCTGGCCTCCTGCTCTGGAGTACACATACACAAAAGCAGAGACACACATAAAAATTAAATAATACCTTTTTATAAATATTAAGAAACAGGTATTTCTATATTCAGATTCAACAATGTATGTGAGCCTACATATGAGAGGGGGAGGAAGGAGGGGAAGAGAACGAGAGCAAGAGAGAGGAAGAGAGAGTGGGGGAATAGCCATGTGGGTCCAAGTATATCTGTATATACACATATATTTATATGTATGTGAAGTCCAGAGATATTTTCAGGATACTATCTAAAGTGTCACAAACCTACTTTTTGAGGCAGAGTCTTTCACTAGTTTGGAAGATGTTACATAGGAAAGCTGGTGATCCATAAACCCCAGGTGTCTATTTGTCCCTGTATCCCCCACATTACATGTAAGAGGATTACATGTTCTCTTACCCTGCTCAGCGAATTCTGTGTGTCAAACTCAGGACCTCATGCTTGTATAAAAACTATGTTACTGTGGGACTCACCTCCCAAATTCATACAAATGGAAATGTTACAAAAGGCAAATAGGTAGAAGAAAGATCTGGAAGAATTTGAAATAAAATGGGGATTTGGCAAAGAGTACAAATCCAACATAGAATCAACAATAAGCTCTAAGTGCCTGGCATTTCTCTACCCAGGTTCATCCATGCTCCAGAAAACAGCTGTCAGGAATCTAGCCAGTCTTATTGTGAATATAGCAGCTATGCAGGAAATAGACCTTGAGTTATTGAGCATAGCCAATGGCCACAGTAAGCATTTGAGTTTAAATTATGTCTTCGTTGCATTTTATTTGTTTAGAAATGAAGTTAAGCTAGTGTTGGCAGCTTTGCAAATAGCCCAGACAGGCAGGCCAACTCAGCACTAACAGAAGTAAATATCGAGGATGCTGTCTGATATAACCCAAAGGGTGCATTTCTGTTTTCAATACTAGGGGACTAGAAAAAATGTCCTATGTAAAGTTAAAAAAAAAAGAAAACAACAACAACAACAAAAAACAAACTGGATTAGCTCAGCAGTTTCTTCTCTTCAGACAAATCAGCTTCCTACCAGGCTCTGGCCATTGAAACTTATGTTATGGAAACTTATCTACAGTCTGATGGAGTGACCTTGGAATTAACTGGAAAGTTTTTTCTCTGTCCTCCTCAGAGATGAGATATTCCTCTTTTGGGGAGCACTCAGTCATGCTGAGTGCCACATACATTTTTAGCTTTCTCTCATAAAAAAATGAAAGTCCACAAAAATCCAGAAGCATTCTATATCCTAATATCAAATGATCAGCATAAAGACTCATGCTTATTAACTCAAAATCACTTACACTCTTCAGTTAGAAGTCAGTATGAGAGTCGGTGCTACATAGGTAGAGACACCACATAGCAGCAGATTACCAAACAGAAAACAGTAAAAGTGAGGATAATGACTTATAATTCTCTAACAACAGCCCATTTGTAAAATTCATATGTCTAGGCATGAGATGGTAAATGTTAAAATAAAAAAAGGATAATCTGTTCATTTTACCCTATTAATTCCTCTTAAGTTACTTTGGTCTTTATTTACTGAAACAAAATATTGTTGAGGGTTTCTGAAATTTTCAAGGAAAAATAATAGTGCAGAAATCAAATACTAAGAATATGATTGAAAATTTTTTTTTACCACACCATTTTTGAGAGAGAACTGTGTGTGGTGGTGATAGTATGAATGTGTGCATAGCTTTCTTCAGATGCAAGCACCTGTTTCCGTGTGTGTGTGTGTGTGTGTGTGTGTATGTGTGTGTGTGTGTGTATCCATCTGTTAAAAGCTAAAAATTAGAGTTTTTTTTTAAATAATCCTTTATTTCTTTCTATTGTATTTCTTCTTGACACAAAGTCTCTCATTAAACCCGAGGTTCACCAGTTCACCAGGACTGGCCTGCCAGAGAGCGACTGGCTTATTTCATGCTCCTAATTGCTACAGTTATAGGAACACACAACTGTGTGCTCTTGCATCACAACACATAGCTTTTCACATTGTCCTAGATCCCAAATCAGGTCCTAATTCTTTTTTTTTTTAATTAGGTATTTTCCTCGTTTACATTTTCAATGCTATCCCAAAGGTCCCCCATAACCACCCCTCCAATCCCCTACCCACCCACTGCCCCTTTATGGCCCTGGCGTTCCCCTGTACTGGGCATATAAAGTTTGCAAGTCCAATGGGCCTCTCTTTGCAGTGATGACCGACTAGGCCATCTTTTGATACATATGCAGCTAAAGACAAGAGCTCCCGGGTACTGGTTAATTCGTATTGTTGTTCCACCTATAGGGTTGCAGTTCCCTTTAGCTCCTTGGGTAATTTCTCTAGCTCCTCCATTAGGGGCCGTGTGACCCATCCAATAGCTGACTGTGATCATCCACTTCTGTGTTTGCTAGGCCCCGGCATAGTCTCACAAGAGAGAGCTATATCTGGGTCTTTTCAGCAAAATCTTGCTAGTGTATGCAATGGTGTCAGCATTTGGAAGCTGATTATGGGATGGATTCCTGCATATGGCAATCATAGGTCCAAATTCTTATCTAGGAAGAATTTGACTGAACGAACCATTTCCTGAGGTCTTGGAAGGCTGAAAAATAACGTATAATAGTCTTTAAATGCAACTGCTACAAGTATGCAAACTAACAGGAAATGAACTCAAATGACTTAACAGGTATTAAAACAGTAAAATGAGGAGGCACACGCTGATTTTCATATATTTTCATTATTACATGTCATTTTTAGTACTCAGAAAAGAATTTTATAAACCAAGTTAATATTACTATTTAAATGTGAAAGTTATTGTAAATGTTTCATCTATACCCCCAGAACATAAATGTCAATTTTATCTAAATAAAGGGCTCCTAGGCTTCTAGTTTTTTTTTTTTTTTTTTTCATGACTTATAGACTTTTGTTATACCAGGTACTGGCTCTTCGAATGAAATTTCAGTAAACTTTTCATATACAAATATAAACATAGACAGATATAGGCATAGACATAGACACACACACACACACACACACACACACACACACATATAATACACATAAACATAGATATATTCTAACATGGCTGCTTAATCCCAAATGAGATCCCAATGCTTATATTGGAAGTATTTAACAGACTGATCCATTTCTGGAGCTCTCTAGAGGTTGAAAAACTTTATATGTACATAAAAATTATATAGACATTAATTGAGTATAATATAAGATTATATTATATATTATATAATTATTATGCTATATAATTATACCATATAATTATATAATATATTATACTATATAATAATTATATAATTGCATTATATATAATAAAATGATATGAAATTATATATTATATGTATATAATGTATATAACAAAATTGTCTCTTAATTATGTTATAATATTCCAGTGGATATAGACATCACTAATACAATAAAAAAACTGAACCACAAACAGTAAACTAAAATAAAATAATAGGAATAGAAGCCCAGGTTTTAAATTCCAATGGCTCTTATCTTAATCACAGCTATGTTCTCCATGGTTTGTTGCATTCAGCTTCATGCTTCAAAACTTCTCGAACCAGAGATAGGAAGATGAGAAAATCTTCCCTCACCAACAGATCAAAATACATACAGAACACACATAATAAACCTGCCCTGTGCCAAGGCTTGCAATTTCTAGAAAACAAGTGATCTCTAAAACTTTCCTCTTTATTTTCACTATCTGGAATTAATATGGCACTGAAACTTGATGAAAACTTGCATGATACCAAAACATTCCACATGTTTTTCACTACAGACATTTAAGATTTTTTTCAAACAAATATTTTATATGGCTTATTTTTTGAGATTATAATATAATTTAACACTTCCTAGTTCCCTTTCTTCGTTCCACATATGTGTGTGTGTGTGTGTGTGTGTGTGTATGCACATATGTACATATATAGACATATATAGGTTTAAAAGTCATGATTATCATGGCCTGTAGCTTAGATTTTGCTTTTTCTTTTTTCATGGTTTCTGTGATATTTCATTCAAGGACTAGAATATATCAAAGACTTAAAGAATCATTCTGTTTTTCTTTGTTGTGTATCATTATACAAACACACAGAGGCACAGAGACACAAATTCTCTCTGTGGTCTCCTTTGTTTCTTTCATCTACATAACAATCATTTCTAGCATCTGCTTGCTATAGATATGTCAATCTTCTATGTCTAGCACCTACCCATAATCTATTATATATTAGCTATAATTTACCTACCAATTGTCTCTTAATGATTTGTACAGCTGTCCTCTATTTATTATCTATCTATCTGGACTCTATTTTTCATCATTTAATTAGTTTCACTAATTAAATAAATAGTTAACAACTCTACCGATTAGAATTACATAATGTGTTATCTAAATGTAACCATATCCAATATAGACTTAGAACTAATTACTGGATCCACAAATGACTGACAACCACATTTGGCATCTTCCTCCTGCATAAATAAGCCAAGAAACTCAGTAATAATTTCATAACAAGAAATCTTTTGATGCCTGAGCAATACAATAAACTTCTACAAACTTTACAAAAGGTCAATTATGAAGGAAAAATATGATGATTCCTTATATTTATAATTCTTGAAATAATTTCAAGAGTGTTTCATATAAATCCTTTAATCTTATTCCCAAGAAACATATCTGAAACTCATAGTATATCAAATTATTTCTTTGTAATTTCAATCTAAAAGTTATAATAGGCAAATGGATGGAACTTAAAAATATCATCCTGAATGAGGTAACCCAGTCACAAAAGAACACACATGGTATGCACTCACTGAAAAGTGGATATTACCCCAAAAGTTTGGAATACTCAAGATACAATCCACAGACCATATGAAGCTCAAGAAGAAGGAAGACGAAAGTGTAGATGCTTCAGTGCTTCTTTGAATGGGGGTCAAAACAGTCACAGGAGGAACTATGGTGACAGAATGTAGAGCAGAGACTGAAGAAAAGGCAATCCAGAGACTGCCCCACCTGGGGATACTTCCCATATACAGTTGCCAAATCCAGATGCTCTTTTGGATGCTAGGAAATGCTTGCTGACAGGAGTCTGATATGGCTGTCTCCTGGGAGGCTCTGCCAGAGCTTGACAAATACAGAGGTGGATGCTTGCAGCCAACCATTGGACTGAGCACAGGGTCCCTGATGGAGAAGTTAGAGAAGGGACTGAAAAAGCTGAGGAGGTTGGCAGCCCCATGGGGGAAGCAACAGGGACAACTGGCCAGAACCCCTGGAGCTACCAGAGACTGGACCACCAACCAAAGAGTACACATGGAGTGACTCATGTCTCAGGTAACATAAGTGGCAGAGGATAGCCTTGTTGGACACCAGTGGGAGAAGCAGGCCTTGGGTCTGAGGGTGTTCAATGTTCCAGTGTAGGGGAATGCCCGGGTGGGAGGGCGGGAGTCGGTGGGTGAGTGTAGGAGCACCCTCATAGAGGCAGGGGGAGGGGTATAAGATGGGGGTTCTGGTGGGGAGACCTGGAATGGGGATAAAATTTGAATTGTAAATAAAGAAAATATCCAATTTAAAGAGTTTTAATAAATAAAGCAAAGGTATTAGACAATACTACCAAGTCACACTTATCCTGTGACAATGCCACATAATAATCTAAGTTTTCAGATCAAGTTATAGTTACATAAGAATATTATGGTCTCTCTACATTTGAATGATATCTCAATCTTCAAATAAAAGTACTACCACTAATAACAGAAGAATCACGTGCAGTTTCACCAAATTCACAAGTTCACACTGTTGAGAACCCTGCAGTATTTTAGCCAATATACTGTGCAAACTAGTTTCATATCAGTGTAATCCAACCTAGATTTATCTAAGATGACAAAGCCTCAATTGAGAAAAATTCATCCATAAAAGTGAACTATAGGCAAGCCCGTAGGTTAATTTCTTGCTGATTGCCATGGGAGGGCCTAACACTGTGCTACAAGCCTTGTGTTGGCTAAAACAACCCTTTCCTCTTGAATGTGTTTTTATCACAGTGACAGGAATCCTAACTTAGGGAATCACCATTCATCAGCCAGTTCCCTCAGGAAGTCTTGTGATGGAGTCTAATGTGCAGGTATGGTTTTTAGCCAATGTTTTTGGGAACATCTTAAGAAGGCTTGGAAGTGGTAATGGAAAAAGGAAGAATCATGCTGTCATGAAGGCCACATTTGAGACTGAACCAACCAATTGGAAAGTCTGAAGCTATACCATTTCCCCTGAATTGCTGTATCAAGGTGTGCCAAGATGGCCAGGCCTTTCGTATCCCACATGTCTCAGCCACCAAATAATAGCACTGTCTGGAAAGAGGAGAATAAACATAGATACAGTCATTCTGTGTTATAAAGGCACTTCCCAAGGGAACTTACACCAGAAGACTCCTGCTAACCACCTTTCCAAGATCTTTTCTGGAAGGGATTTGTGAGAAGACCACCACAGTCCCCAGAGAGATCTGAGCAAGAGGTGATCACTGTATCAAGAAAACACAATGACCAAGTCACATATTTGACGAGAATAACCATAAGGAGTATTGACAAGAACATAGAATAAACAATGGTTGACATAAGGAAAAAATGTACTGACCCACAGATTGGGATATATACTTCAGTTGACTCCATGCAGATCTCTGCTCTTTTGAGAGGCCAGGAACTACACTGGAGTAAACTTGAATAGCTAAATCTTTCCAACATATATATATATATAAAACAGTCCGAAAAGATAGAAAGATAATAAAAATTATCTTTTCTCCTCAACTAAGGACTATGCCATGGGAAGACAGCTGGAGACAAAAAGCAGGCAGTGCAAGTCATCTGGAGTGTGTCAATGAGTTTAGGGATGATGGCATAGCTTAAGAAAAAAGGCTAATGTATTGTAATGCAGCACAGTTTACATAAGAACCACTAGAAAGTTCTTCTTCTCAAGAGTACTTGAGAAGATATTGGATTGGAAAAAGTGGTATAGCATGAAATTGAAAATGTATGCTTAGATATGAAAATATTGGAGTTTTAAAATGCAATAATGGAAGTAATGGGAAGCTAAGAAACTATAATGAACATCAGTTCATAGAACTGAGAAAGCACATTTGAATGTACGAAAACCGGCATGAATGAATGAATGAATGAATGAATGAATGAATAGGTGACTGCACACCTAACATGTGAGGCAGAAATTTAGGAAATACAATGCCTTCTTAAAACTGAGATTGTAAAAGTAGAATGGAGCTTTTGATAAATGAATATTAATTAAGGCAAGTAGAGACATTTCCTATAGTGGTATAGACAGTGGTTAATTGGCTATGCTACACCTCAGACCCATACCTATTCAAGCAAACCTAATTAAACTCAGAGGGTCACAAATAAAATATATTAAAGTTATAGGAAAACATGTTGAGATGAAGAGGTTCAACAGGGTTGGGATGGAGATACAGTAATGAGGGACATATGTTATCAAAATTCATTAAGTTTATTGCCAAATAAAATTTTAGAGGAAACAAAACAGAAAGACAGAGAAAAGAGTGGAAGGCCTAGAGCTAGGAAAGAGTCATGTAGAGAGAGACTTAAATAAGTGGAGTAGTGGCACACAGTTGGTGTGAACAAAGAGACAGAGAACACTGGGAAAGTTCATGAATTCTATAGAAAGCTTTAAACGGGATAAATATGAAATTGATGGAGAAACCAAGACTTGAGAAGCCATTACCCACAAAAGAGTATATAAAATTTTCACATCAAAATGTATTACTTTACAAGTCTGTTGTGTTAAAAAATGACATAGAAAGGGAATATCTTGCATATATTCCAGGAGCACTGTATATTAAAGAAACCCATTATCTGGTGTGGACAACTCCTTTTTTGCTTTGGGGCATCAGGAACCAAGCCAAGGCCCCGAAGAAATACAGCTTCTTTCTATTGCAGATGATGATAAAACCCTGTTGTCGAAGACACCCCATACATTGTTTGCAAGATTTTGAGAGATGAAGCTAGAACTGACCTATAAGTCTCCTTGCTGCTGGTTGACTTACAAAGTGCTCAAAGGTGTTTGCAAGATTCTGGAGATAAGACAACAATGACTTTAATTCAGTGTGAAGCATATGAACTACAGTGCCAAGCTACTGGGCAAGATGTAGTGTTTGGTATATTAGCAGCATGATTAATAAAGAGGTAACCAACCACTATAATTTACTGGACTCAATACTGTCTTTACAGGAGGTAATACATCTTTGGTATTCTAATGACAAGATCCATGTCAATTCTCATCGAATCTAAGGCTGTACATGATGGTTAAAATAGGATATGATTGATTACTCAGACTAAAAAGGGAATCTATACCACCCCATATAATGACCAACAGCACTGATAAAGAACAAAAATAAAGAATGATATAGAGAAGGACTCCCAAAAGCTATTGTCAAGGCATGACACAGTCATTGTCAACATCATCATCTCACAATAACTAAGAATACCTTCATAGGACCTGCCCAGAACTGGCCCTGTCAATAGTTGCTAATGGATTGAGGAAGGGCTCATGGGAGTTTAATACTCAAGGCTGTACTATTTGTTTCTAATCGTTTCTGAGGTAGAAATAGTTATTATCTGCAGTTGTATATTCAAAAGTGAACCTTCCAGGATCTAATCATACTGGTTAAATTTCAGTGGGTCATAAACCGAATGTGAGGACATTAATGTAGGATTGAGTCTTATAAGGAGTGGTAAAATTGTGTTCTGGGACAGAAAAATAGAAAAAACAGGGACCAGAATTTTCAGAATATGCTATGTGCATGTAAGAAATCACTGAATCAAATTTATTTTGTAAAAAAACAAAACAAAACAAAAGAAAACAAAAATGAAAAAAATTGTGGACACTAGAATGATCTTTCCCTTCTATTACACACACACACACACACACACACACACACACACACACACACACACACATATATATATTTTCATAATCTTGAAACTATTGGTATATATTAATGTTATGACAGTGATATCTGTACAGAATTATATGCCAGAAAATTAACATCTTAGATATCAGCAGTGTTTTTTTCCAGTAAGGTTTGTTTGTGTGCTTGGATAGAGAAGGCTGTTATGCTAGTCTGAGAGCTTTTTTATTCACTCTAGGCATTGAGTTTCAATGATTATTCTTCTGTAAAGGAAAGTAAGGTGAAAGTTTTCGAACCCCATCACTGTAAGAGCCTATTCACTATGTCACCTATCATTCACTGTCTCTCATCTGCTTGAATCTGTGTTAAGAATATGAAAAGTCTAGCTCCTTAAAATCTAAATGTACAACATTTTGATGGGTGGCATGTACTTTACCTATTTCTGCGGGTTTTTTTTTTTTTTTGTCTGTTATTTCTATTACACAGGACTTTTAGAATTTAAAGTATCACTGAACATTTTTGGATTGCTGCATATATGATCCAGCCATCTTCATTATTATATCAGTTGAGAACCCAGAGAGAGTAGAATTATTGCAGTAAAGGAATTTTACATCTAGTTTTAACAAGGCAATGTTTAAAAGGATCCTCTTTTGCTGTGCTCTTTTGTGTTATATTTTCTATTGTTTTAATTTCACCCTATGCTTTTGGACATTTCCAAAAATAAATAGAAATGTCTTCTCACCATGGTTGGAGATCTAGTACATTAAGACTACAGAGTGGTTTCTGTCCAGTTATTAATTTCTTTTTTACTTAGAATTTTTATCCCATACTCACAAATGCACCTTTATTTTCTAGAGTTCATATATGATGAGGCTAATGTAGTCTCTCCCTCTCTCTCCCTCTCCCTCTCCTTCTCCCCCGTCTCTCTCTGTCTCTCTCTCTGTCTCTGTCTCTGTCTCTGTCTCTCTCTCTCTCTCTCTCTCTATATATATATATATATATATATATATACATATATATATATATGTGTGTGTGTGTGTGTGTGTGTGTGTGTGTGTGTGTGTGTGTGTGTGTATGTCTAGTTCTGTCATGCTGCTTTACATAGTAAAATATAAGCTATTACATTCTGTGTTCAACCTGCTTTAATGTTTAGCATTAAAATGTCAAACAAAACTAAGCTATTGCACTGTAACTCAACTTTTGTATCCAAGGACCTTGTATTCAGGGTGAGTTTTTGAAAATTTGCAAGCAATCAAAATTTAGGATGCTGGTAACCAGAACAAAGAACCTTTTATTTCCTAACACAATACTTCTTATTATGTTTAAAAGCCACATTCCTTCAGTTTAGCCACTTGTAGTTGATGACCCTAGACCCATGTGCATATGAACAGTTCTAATTATAGTAAGTGGGTTAAATTAATTAATTGATTTTTGAAAATCAGATATTTCTGTGAGATAAATTCAAAGTTTCCAGAAAATAAAACTTAATTTACTAATTCATTGTGACTTCAGTTTTCAGAAGACATCAATTATTTAGAATATTATGGGAAAATCAAATCCTCTAGTATTCTAATTAGCTTTAAACAATTTCATTTTACCGTTGTCAAGCAACTTGTTCATTTAATAAAAATAATGCAATCTCTCATTTATTCTTCTCTTTTCATGAAAAAATATTGAAGTGAACAAGTCTTATTAGACACAGAAAAGTTTAGAGGGCTTGTTTATGTGACAAATCAATTTGAATTTAAAAACAAAAGCAGTCATTGCCTGATGGCAGGGGATGAGCTCATAAATGAGGTTTGAATTTTGAGACGATGCAACAACTCGTAACCATCAGGGTGGGAGGACTCCAACCAATTTCTCTTTCTGCACACATTTTTTTCCAATAAATGTGTAAATATAGAAATTCAAGAGTGGATTCCAAAACATTAAATGTTTGTTTAGTCTTACCTGTCCTGTTGCAAAGCAGAATGGAGGATATTGGGCTGTTTTCTAGGCTCCACGGAGCATGGGAGGTTTGAAGGATTGCATAGCTGTGGTACTTACATCATGCAATCACATTTCTGTCCAGTCACAAAGACATTTATAATGGACTTGGGAGATGGTTCATCAGGTAAAGGTGTTTGCTTTCAAGCCTGGTTTTTAGCTTTACTTTAGTCACATGGTGAAAGGAGTCAATAAATTGACTTTTATGTGCACACCACAGAAGGTGACATCCCAACACCACCCCCCCCCTCTGCATTCCTATTTACCACCACCTACCACCAAATGCTTTATATCTATTCTAAATTCTAATCACTCCATTATAGTGATACAATGGAAAGAAAGAAAAAAAATTTTTGGAACATCCCAAGATGTTATTTTAAAACTACCTGTTGGACTATTATATAGTATATGTTATACTCTATATGTTATATAGTATATTATAGTATATTACAGTATTATATATACAGTATTATATATAAGAAACTGTATGCTGATGGATTTTTTCTTTTTTAAAAAAATTTTAATCATTTTATTTGTTTACATTTTAAACGATATCGCCCCTTCCTGATTTGCCCTGCTACAAACCCCTAATCCTATATCCCGTCTTAACCCTCCCCTTTGCCTCTAGGAGGGTGCTCCTCCACCCACTTACCCACTTCTGCCTTACTGCTCTAGCATCCTACTACTCTGGGGCATCAGCTTCCACAGGACCAATGGCCTCCCTTCCCAACTGATTTTTTTAAATTTTTTATTACATGTTTTCTTCATTTACATTTCAAATACTACCCCAAAAGTCCCATATACCCTCCCCCAACCATGCTTCCCTACCCACTCACTCCCATTTCTTGGCCCTGGTGTTCTCCTGTACTGGGGCATATAAAGTTTGCAAGACCAAGGGGCCTCTCTTCCCAATGATGGACGACTAGGCAATCTTCTGCTACATATGCAGCTAGAGACACGAGCTCTGGGGGTTGCAGACCCCATCAGCTCCTTGGGTACTTTCTCTAGCTCCTCCATTGGGGGCCCTGTGTTCCATCCTATAAATGACTGTGGGCATCCACTTCTGTATTTGCCAGGCACTGGCATGGCCTCACAAGAGACCGCTATATCAGGGTCTTTTCAGCAAATTCTTACTTGCATATGCAATAGTGTCTGTGTTTGGTGGCTGATTATGAGATGGAACCCCGGGTTGGGCAGTCTCTGGATGGTCCATCCTTTCGTCTTAGCTCCGAACTTTGTCTCTGGAGAGATGGCTCAGCAGTTAAGAACACTGGCTGCATTTGGAGGCTGATTATGGGATGGATCCCTGGGTATGGCAGTCTCTAGATGGTCCATCCGTTCGTCTCAGCTCCAAACTTTGTCTCTGTAACTCCTTCCATGGGTGTTTTGTTCCCAATTCTAATTGCATACATTAGCAATATTTTGCTGAAAGGACCCTGATATCGCTGTCTCTTGTGAGGCTATTCTTGGGCCTAGCAAATACAGAAGTGGATACTCACAGTCAGCTAAAGGATGGATCACAGGGCCCCCAATGGAAGAGCTAGAGAAAGTACACAAGGAGCTAAAGGGATCTGCAACCCGATAGGTGGATCAACAATATGAACTAACCAGTACCCCTTTGGAGCTCGTGTCTCTAGCTGCATTTGTATCAGAAGATGGCCTAGTCGGCCATCAGTGGAAAGAGAGGTCCATTGGTCTTGCAAACTTTATATGCCTCAGTACAGGGGAACACCATTCCAAGAAGTGGGAGTGGGTGGGTAGGTGGGGGAGGGCATGGGGGACTTTTGGGATAGCATTGGAAATGTAAATGAAGAAAATACCTAAAAAAAAAAAACCAAAACAAACAAACAAACAAAAACCACTGGCTGCTCTTCCAGAGGTCCTGAATTAAATTTCCAGCAACCACATGGGGATTCACAACCATCTGTAATGGGATGCCATCTTCAGGTATGTCTGAAGACAGCTATAGTGTACTCTCTACATAAAATAAATAAATCTTTTAAAAAAGAGTTTTTAAATAATTCTTAGGAAGATCATTGGTAAAATTTGTGTTAGTAATATTGATTATGTAATAAGCAAATAACATAGGAAGAATAGTGTCCTATATAGATGGAGCAAGTTATTCAAGTGTTCCATTATTTATTCTCTGTGTGTAAACTATGGCAAATATGTGTCTTCCAGAGGATAACTGGTAGAAATCACTTCTCTCCTTTGGTCAGGCCAGGCCATCATTTTTGGCTATGGGTACCAGTAGCCAACAACCAAGCCATCTCATTACCTCCACTCTTTTTTTTGGATTATTTTTCAACTGTGAGAACTTATCAATATTTGTTTTAATGGTGATAATTATGTGTAGCCCGTGTAAATTTTAAAAATAATTCAATTTATTTTCAGTAATAGAGTGGAATGTTCAAGCCTTGTGATACTAGACCTCCCATGTTTGATCAGCCAAAATGCTTTCTGTAGTCACCGTTGATTCTTATTTATGGCTTTTTCAATATGGCTACATGCCTCGGCATTGGAAACCATGCTCCACCTCTTGGCACGGACCACTTATTTAGAGTGCCTGCTTTCATTTCTCACTTGGCCCTCAGGAACATGTGTAATTATCTCTCACTTGGGTTACTATTGATTCCACCCTGGCAGGAGCACTCTGAGATTGCCTTGGATTTCACTTGCAAGATGAAAACTCTTTGGCACACCTTGAAATACTGTTGGGAAATGATGGATAAAATGAATATATGACTTATGTGAGAACTCAGTGAATTTGGGGATGTTGGTTTTAATGAAATCTCAATTGTTCAATTTTACTAGCGAAGATTTGGGAGTCTGATACTGCAGTGAAAACCTGCTAGCTCAGAAAGGCAGAGAAGGCATCCAGATGACCTTTCCCCTCAGCTGACATCCCAAAAGGAAACTCATTTTGCATGCCATCTCAAAAACCCCTCAAACAAAATTTCTCTCCCCTCTACTTCCTATGTGCTCTCTAACCATCCTCTTGACTTCATTCTACTCTCTAGAGTTTTTTCTTATGTTCACCCCATGTCAACTGGTTTTCTGCTCCCCTTCATGACCTATGGTTAAATTTACTTAATTCTGTTGACAATAAGCAGAAAAATTCTTGGAGTAAAGGTGTGTGCTAGGAATGAGGCATACAACAATTAGAAACAGGTTTTCCCATTAAACAACAAAATGTTGAGACTCAGAGTATGGTCAAATATCCTGTCAGAAGATGGCCTAGTCGGCCATCAGTGGAAAGAGAGGCCCATTGGTCTTGCAAACTTCATATGCCTCAGTACAGGGGAATGACAGAGCCAAGAAGTGGGAGTGGGTGTGTAGGGGAGTGGGGGGGGCATGGGGGACTTTTGGGATAGCATTGGAAATGTAAATGAAGAAAATACCTAATTAAAAAAAGTTAAGAAAATTGGAGAAATTTGCTTCTCGAGGAAAAAGAATTTTGTAAGCACTATTTAACTCTATGAAAATTCTGTATGTGTACATAATGAATTTAAGTCATCTTTGCCTTTCCAATATCCATGTCTTTTCAACTGGCCACTTCAATTGAAACTATTATTCCCAAGCCCCCCCTCCTACTTTTTTGTCACCTTGCTGTATGCAATCCACTATGCTTAACTAGAGTGGTGTGCACTAGCACTAGCTTGAAGATGAATTTATTTTGACTCAGAAATTTAGAGATATATTCTATTATGACCAGAAACCCAAGACGATGGACTACAAATGTCAACACCTGGTTACATCAATAAACAGTGAAAAATTGAATGGGAAGTGGTGCCAATACATATCCCATAAGGGATGCCTGAGCCTCAGACCTACTTTCTCTAGCTAAGCTTTACCTCCTAAAAATTCCAAAGACCCTCAGACACACCAGTTGTTGAGAATTGTTTGATCAGAACATGTTTCTGTGAGGCAAAATTTCACATTTAAAGCACAGCAGGAGGGAAGAAAAGGTAAGAATAAGAAGGAAGTGTCTCCGAAATATCTGTAACTGATGACTCAGGATAGGGAAATCATGTGCCTTTTCCAAAATTCTATGTGGTATTGTGAGTATTTATGGCACAGAGAGGAAGGAAAAATAAAGCAAGCTTCTATAAGGACTTCCTGTATTACCTACCTTTAGTTTCTTCAGGCTTGTAGATTGTCTGCATGTGGGCAATATTCAAAGACATTTTGATTGCTGATGTTTTTTTTTTCTTGATTTTTTTGTTTGTTTGTTTTCTCAATAGATAATTATGTCAGTAGAAAATCTTTGTTTTTTTGAGGGACATAAAGATTCTGTTTTATTTCAAAAAGTTTTTTAATTAGAATATTGTACACAAAAATCATGAAGAATTCTCTTTGTATTTTCTTCCCCCCCCCCCCCCCGCCCCCAGTGGCTATTTACTCATTTATTTTTTATTAGGTATTTTCTTCATTTACATTTCCAATGCTATCCCAAAAGTCCCCCATGCCCTCACCCCCCATCTCCCCCCCACTCCCACTTCTTGGCCCTGGCATTCCCCTGTACTGAGGCATATAAAGTTTGCATGACCAATGGGCCTCTCTTTCCAATGATGGCCGACTAGGCCATCTTCTGATACATATGCAGCTGTATATTCTGTATTGTTTCATTCCCTCATTCAGGCCTCTAGAACATGTCAGTAAAGTTCTACATTTGTCCCATATCCATGTTATCATTAACATTCAAGGAGACAGGATTCATTTAGAGCAGTGGTTTTCAATCTGTAGGTTCGGGATCCTTTTTGGGGATATCTTGCCAATCGGGTATTTATATTAGAATTCATAACAGTAGAAATTTAGAGTTATTATGTAAGAATAAATAATGTAATGGCTGATGGTCACCACAACATGAGGAATTGTATTAAAGGGTTGCAGCATTAGGAAGGTTGAGAGAACTGAAGTGATCATCAGTGTCGAATATTTCTTGAACCATTTAAAAACAACCAAGTTAGTCTTGGCATGTCTCTTCTGGTAAAAGTGATTGTAGTATCCTGTGCAATAATAGCCCCAGCACAACCACTAGGTCAGAGATGGAATGTAGCGGGCTGCCTCCAGATTCACTGAGAGACTCTGCTCAAAGGAATAAGTAGAAAACTGATGGGATAGGACACCCTGTCCTCTCTACTTATTTGCTTCTGCCCATGCATAAGGTCACAGTCATAAACCAAATACATTTATGTGTACACATTTACCTTTATACACACAAACACACACATACACAGAGAGAGAGAGAGGGAGAGAGAGAGAGAGACAGAGAGAGACAGAGAGAGAGAGAGACAGAGAGAGAGACAGAGAGACAGAGAGAGACAGAGAGAGATAGAGACCGAGACAGAGAAAGTATTAGAAATGAAGAACAGAACTCTCACCAGATTTCTTTCTGTCCAGAAAGCACTTCCACATGTGCATTTTATTGTGGATGCTAAACTAGTGCTCGCTAAACATATCTCAAATGTGAAGACCATGAGAACTCTTGACAGAGGGCTTAAAAACCAGTGGAAATTTCCAAAATGGAGATTATTTACAGTACTTTCAGTGTTTTTGGGGGAGAATGCATTCAAGTGCAGGAAAATCTGAGGTGTAAGATGAACATTGGAACTCCTGCCTGTGGCATGGTGGGGACATCCACTCGTCAGGTTTGCATGCTTCATTGCTGAGCATCAAGTGCCGATCTGCCAGAATCGCAAAGATCACTGAATTTAGGTTCCCCAATCACTTTCTGGCTTCATCCTTGTGTTGAGTTTTGCTTGGAGAGTGCTGTCCCTGCTGACTATATAGAGCCTTCAAGAACACATATCATCGACTTGATGAAAATAATCAATAGAGCACTCTGGGGATATTGTTTTTCTCCAAGCATGACTGAATATTTGTATTCATTCCCCATTAATTTTAACTTTAATCCTTTTGCTAGCTGCCATTTGGATGTCATCTGTTTAGCAGAGAATAAAATTGTGTTTTAACACAGTCACAGCTTCCACAACAGGGTAGAGGTTAGTTATTAAGTAAGCCTGGGCAAACTTGGTGGAATTTTTTCCCAATAGGAGCTCAAGAGACTAGGAGGCAGCAATGGCAGGGTTAGAATTGCAGGGATATGAAATCAACAGAAGTATATCTGGTCCAGAACTGTCTCTTTGTCTATGGTTTGAGGACTAGTGTAAATCATTATCTGGAATCACATAGACAAGCCTGTGTGGCACTCTTTTACTCTCTATGTCTTAAATGTGGGTGGAGTATTTCTGTAGGTGGTTGTTACACAGTACTTATTGATTTCAGTTTGTTGATTGTCAAGGAAACCAGCCAGGTGCTTCAAGCTTCTGCTGCCTTAACATCCTAGCATCATAGACCATACCTTGAACTAAATGCTGAAATAACCCCTTTCTCCCATGAGTTACTTTTGTCAGGGACTTTAATCACAGTGACAGGAAAAAGTAAGATAGTTATTATATTATAAGCCTGTATTAAAAAGTAATCCAAAACAACAAAAAAATGATAGTCACATCATTGTGTTATGCTTTCCAAACCCCTACCACTGCTCTGTACTCCTGAACTGTCATATTCCTTATATTTTCATCTCTCTCCATTTTCTTAGCTGCATTTCTGTATCTCACTTTCATAGTTTAAGTACATTGAACACATGCATGTGCTCTTAGAAACAGTCTCATTAAAATATTACAAACACACATACACACATGCATGCACACACAAATGCACGCAAGCACAAATGTGTGTAGGTGTGTACCACACATATGAACATATATGTACATATATGCATATATTCATCTAGAATCTAAAGTTTCATGGTTTTTTCATAGAAATCATACATGATAACAGCACTGCATTCCAGAGAGTTAACAGTAGACATATTAATACCTTCATATATTCCCTTCTGTCCCTTCATGTACACATTTTAATTATAGATACCAGGTTGTAATAAGATCTCTAGATTATATGCCTACAGCATTTAAAAACTTTATAGCCACTGGGGGTGGGGGAACCTTCTAATTTCTTATACTCCACAGCCCCACAAACCATTATTGTGTTCTGTATTCCTGCAAGTATAACTATGATACCTACATCAGTGAACCATTCCCATGCTATCCTGTAACTGCAACCATTAGGTATCAATAGCTAGAAACGTTAGGTCTGGTTACAAATCCAAAACAATAGGGGATATGATGTGTGAATAAATATACTTAATCTTCTCTTCATTGCTACATTATTCACAAATATCAAGACATGGCAAATTTCCAAGAGAGCATTGATACACCAATGAAAAAAATAAACAAGTTTTATATATTATTAAGCCTTAAATAACAAAGAAAAACCCAAAATGTAAATACTATTATTTGTGACATTGTACAAAATTATGTGCATTTGTTTTAATGAATTCAGTTGGTCTGGTAAATATATATTCATGTACTCTATTTTTAATTTCATGATATATACAATATATCTTCATCATAGCCATGCCCTACTCTCTCCATCTGGTTCCACTGGTCCCCAACTTATCTCCTTTCAAATCTGCTTCACAATTGGATGTCTTTTCTAAATAACCCACTAAGCCCAAACAGTGCTGCATATACACTTGTGAGTTCATTGACTGACACATGGGCAAGCAATCTACCAATACACCCCTAAACAACATTTAATGCAAAACAAATTGAAATGGAATAACCACAGTAAGTTAAAGAATAGGTTATCTTCTTTTTATTATTCATTGTGATACAGTTGAAAAAAATTAAATCTTTTTAAAAATACTGCACACATTTTAAAATTTCACATATGACTAACGTATTTCCAACATTTTCCACTATCTGTTTCCTCTAACTCCTTCTATGCATGTACACCCTCATTCATAACCCATCTTTAGCAACATCTAAACATCTTTGTTGTTTCACACACACACACACACACACACACACACACACACACACAAACACACACACACACACACACACACAGAGAGAGAGAGAGAGAGAGAGAGAGAGAGAGAGAGAGAGAGAGAGAGAGATGAATCTATTTAGTATTGCTGGTATGAGTATGTATTCAAGGTCAAGAGATGGGGTTGGGTAATCTGTTCTCAGGCTCATTTCTGGAGAGGAAAGTTTCCCCTTCTCTTTAGCAGCCATGATTTCTTATAGCTCTTAATCTACCTCTGGAGCCTTGTGAGAGGCTTGAAACTCCCCTATCCTTGATGACATTTTAGCCATGTTGCCCTTGTGCTGGTGTTTAAGGGATGTTGTTGTTAAGATTTTTTATAGGCACAACTTCCTATCATATATAGAAGATAATTCTCATAGCAAATATAAGGTGAATTTTTTGTTCCACTTACTACTTTTTCATACACAGTCATGTATGCCTTAAATTCTTCATTGTAAAAAAAATATGTCAATAATAAAATTTCTCTCATTAGGCTATTGGCAAATTGTGTGATTGAATTCATTAACCATGCACCCAAGCAAGATGATAGGTTACCCACTATTTGGAAAGAGCCCCGAAAGAAAATTAGAAATCATATGTTCCCTAGGTTTCTCTGCTTACACTTCTTAATTAATCGCAGTCTTTCAGTTTCATGTATTTTTCTATCAATTTTCAAAGGAACACACAAAAGGTTTCTGATTTGACACACAACAGATCTGAACAGGTATCTTTATGAGCATTATGTGAGACATTTCAATGTCCCCCTTAAGATACAGGAAACCTGCCCACAGAGTTCTTTTTTTTTTTATCAGATATAAAACATACAGAATCAGTTTTATTTAAGTGGCAATAATTTTTTTCCATTTTTTATTAGGTATTTAGCTCATTTACATTTCCAATGCTATACCAAAAGTCCCCCATAACCGCCCACCCCCACTCCCCTGCCCACCCACTCCCCCTTTTTGGCCCTGGTGTTCCCCTGTACTGGGGCATATAAAGTTTGCAAGTCCAATGGGCCTCTCTTTCCAGTGATGGCCGACTAGGCCATCTTTTGATATATATGCAGCTAGAGTCAAGAGCTCCGGGGTACTGGTTAGTTCATAATGTTGTTCCACCTATAGGGTTGCAGATCCCTTTAGCTCCTTGGCTACTTTCTCTAGCTCCTCCATTGGGAGCCCTGTGATCCATCCTTTAGCTGACTGTGAGCATCCACTTCTGTGTTTGCTAGGCCCCGGCATAGTCTCACAAGAGACAGCTACATTAGGGTCCTTTTAATAAAATATTGCTAGTGTATGCAATGGTGTCAGCATTTGGATGCTGATTATGGGGTGGATCCCTGGATATGGCAGTCTCTACATGGTCCATCCTTTCATCTCAGCTCCAAACTTTGTCTCTGTAACTCCTTCCATGGGTGTTTTGTTCCCAATTCTAAGGAGGGGCATGGTGTCCACACTTCAGTCTTCATTCTTCTTGAGTTTCATGTGTTTAGCAAATTGTATCTTATATCTTGGGTATCCTAGGTTTGGGGCTAATATCCACTTATCAGTGAGTACATATTGTGTGAGTTTCTTTGTGAATGTGTTACCTCACTCAGGATGAGGCCCTCCAGGTCCATCCATTTGGCTAGGAATTTCATAAATTCATTCTTTTTAATAGCTGAGTAGTACTCCATTGTGTAGATGTACCACATTTTCTGTATCCATTCCTCTGTTGAGGGGCATCTGGGTTCTTTCCAGCTTCTGGCTATTATAAATAAGGCTGCTATGAACATAGTGGAGCATGTGTCCTTCTTACCCGTTGGGGCATCTTCTGGATATATGCCCAGGAGAGGTATTGCTGGATCCTCCGGTAGTACTATGTCCAATTTTCTGAGGAACCGCCAGACTGATTTCCAGAGTGGTTGTACAAGCTTGCAATCCCACCAACAATGGAGGAGTGTTCCTCTTTCTCCACATCCACGCCAGCATCTGCTGTCACCTAAATGTTTGATCTTAGCCATTCTGACTGGTGTGAGGTGGAATCTCAGGGTTGTTTTGATTTGCATTTCCCTGATGATTAAGGATGTTGAACATTTTTTCAGGTGTTTCTCTGCCATTCGGTATTCCTCAGGTGAGAATTCTTTGTTCAGATCTGAGCCCCATTTTTTAATGGGGGCCCACAGAATTCTTATTCAGCACTTTCGTGCAGGTGTACCATTCATCCAGGAACTACATTGGAAACATTTCACTTCCTGTGTCCTGGTTTATTCATTGTTAAATAAAGAGGACTCATACCTTCAGTGTTTTCTGCAGAGTACACATGACTCCCTGTAAGATTTCCTCTGTCTTGCAGTACATACCAGCTCATTAATATATTCATTGCTCACAGGTGATTTCCTCTACATTAAAGAAAGAAGTGGGGGGTGATTTAGTGAGTGCCATGTTCTTCCTGAGCATTGACATGCTGCACCTGTGTTGACTGAGGATACAGGACAGTACCTTTTACCACCTGCTATGGAACAATTGGTCACAGAGTTAGAGTCTATGCTACCCACCTTCTTGGGTGGAAAGAATGCCTTGATACGACTATTTCCCTCTGCTTCCACAATTACAATGTGTGATTGACTTATCTTTGTGTGCATGTGTGGTTTTGTGTGGGTTCCACACAGTAAGGCATATATGTGGATATTTGAGAATAACTTGTGGGAGTGGGTTTTCTTCCAATTTATGAGTTCCTAGGAGCAAATTAAGATTGGCAGTTTAGTGGCAAGATTCTTGACCCTCTAATCCTTTGCACATTTCAAAAAAAAATACTAACCAATGCTAATTTTATGTAAAAATAATAATGCTATGAGTTATTTTCTTTTTTATAAATATGAAGACAGATGCAGTTAGAATCATGGAAATGGATGAAGAATTCCATTCTCATATGATATCTAATTTAAAGAGCATTGTGCCTCATTTTTAAAATATTTGTTTTCTTTCAGGATTAGAAATATCCTTCTAAAACCTTCCAGATTGGTATTCCTTGGAGCAAGAGAAGCATTTTTAGGGTTAACAGTACTTGTTCTCATTAAGGCGAAACCTTATGAACACTTTTAGATCTTTGCCTAGGGGAACAGGCAGTTCAGAAAAAAAAAAAACTGTCAACCTACATGTATGCAGACAGAAAACTCAATCAAGCTTTGTGAAATCTTGTCAGGAAAAATAATTACACTCTTGACTTAAAGTGTGCATTTTTTTTGTCCCCAGTGACAAAGGAAGCATTTAATTATCAAAAGCTTGTAGTGGTCTACAGTTGACATATAATTTATTTAATTACACAAAAAATGCTGTAAGACATTTTACTTCAGATAGCTTAGAACTTTCAGTATTGACCCATGGCCAATGATGTAAAGTTACTATTCTAAATACTTTTGTGAATTACTAAAAATCTAACTGATGTCAATCAACACTAGGGAAGTATTGGGGCTGGGCAGAAAATCCTTCTGTGGCTTTGTGCACGTCTATGAAGCACACCTGACAATTTTATAAATGTTGTGACATTGGTGTTTTTTGTTTAAATGTGAAATGTTCCCCAAAGGCTCAATTTTTGAGCACCTAATCCCCAGAAAATGATGCTATCTGGAAAAGTTTTCTAATTTCCAATAGAAGGAGTCTTGCTAGAGGAAGGGAGGCTGAAGACAGGCATGTAGTCCTATAGCCAGATTCCATTTCCTTCTTTCTCTCTCTCTTTGCTTCTTTACTGGAGCCCATGAGGTAAGTCCATCTCCTACTCCTGCAGGAAGTCTTCTGTGTATCCATGATCTGTACCACCCAGACAGTGAACCAAAATAAACTCCTCTTCCCTAAGATCAGGTATTTTCGTCACAACAATGAGAAAAGAAACCAATTGCTCATATTAGAGCCCATTTCTAACAGTTTTACTTACATTGGCATTGTTACCTGTTTGGTTTTTTATGGTTTGAAAAAGTTTCATAGTGCTAGACTGTTTCAGACTTGCTATGTAGTTGAGGCTGCCCTTGAACTCCTGCTCCTTCCTACTTCCTTCATTTCCAAGTGTTAGGACAACAGTCTTGAGCTACTAAATCCAGCTCTGTCTAAAATCTTTACACTTTTATTATATCAGCTTTATAAACAAACTAATGGTTTTTCTTCATTTCACTACCAATTTTTTTTGTATATAACTACCCTCACATAAAACCAAAATATAATTTAATTGAACTAAGACTGGATCAACCTCCGCAAATCAAGTAATTTAAACTAAATGGTATGATTTGAGAATGAAACTGGCAACAAAAATATGCTAAATTTTATGGGTGATAGCTTCTCCAAGACAAATGTGATCAAGAAAAATAGACAATTAATGCAACATTTTGTACTTCAATGAATTTATACTGAAATGACAGGACACATGCACAAAGATCTAGTTTGTAATTATATTTAGCATAGACATATATCATGGAAAAAAAGGAAACAGAAAAGCCTACATATCAAATACAAAGGGACAGAATATCAGAGTCACAGATGTAGATTAGACTACCTGTAATGCCGTAAAAGAGCATACATGAATTTTGGAATTAGAAAGATTGTTTCTTTTCCTGACTTGAACATATTCTTGTAACATTCTTTTGTAGAAAACCCTAAATCATACTGTAATTCTTTCTGGTTCTTAAAAGTGTGAATAATAAAGTGGTTTTTTGTTGTTTTTTTTTTTTTTTTTTTTTTGGCAAGAAGTTATTCTGAAAATTGAAGGATATATTATTTACACCTGGCATAAGCTATTAACTTGTGATTTTGTTATATTAACACCTAACAGCCTCTGATAAACACTCAAGAGCAATGACCTTAGAATACTACGTCAATGAAAACATAGGGTAGATGAGTCCTAATATCCTCAATTAAGAAATAAACTATGGTGTGTAGCAGAGACTGAAGGAAAGGCCATCCAGAGACTGTCTCACCTGGGGATCCATCCCATATACAGTCACCAAACCCAGACACTATGTTGGATGCCAAGAAGTGCATGCTGACAAGAGCCTGATATAGCTTTCTCCTGAAATGCCCTGACAGAGCCTCACAAATACAGAGGCAGATGCTCACAGCCAACCTTTGGACAGAGCATGGGGGTTCCCAATAGAGGAGTTAGAGAAAGGACTGAAGGAGTTGAAGGGACTTGCAACCCCATAGGAAGAACAATATCAACCAACCAGACACCCCAGAGCTCCCAGGGACTAAGTCATCAACCAAGGAGTACACATGGCTCCAGCTGCATATGTAGCAGAGGATGGCCTTGTCAGGCATCAATGGGAGAAGAGGTCCTTTGTCCTATGATGGCTGCATAGATGCCCCTGTGTAGGGGAATCAAGGACAGGGAGGATGAAGTGGGTGGGTGAGTTGAGGAATACCCTCATAGAATCAGTGGGGGGAGAGGATGGGATAGGGCTCTCCCCAGAGGGAGAGGGAAACTAGGAAAGGGGCCATTTGAAATGCAAATAAAGAAAATACCCAATAAAAATATTTTTAAAAAGAAATAAACTATAGAATCCTATGTAAAGTACAATCCTATATTAAACATAGCAAAGTACAATAAAAACATGAACAGTTTTATTTTATAGTTTTTTCTATAATCAACACACATAATTGAAAAATTTTATAATAAAAAAATTTAGTCTCTTTAGTCTTTGCTAAGCTGCATATAATGGTTTCCCTTGGATTTTTATGGAATATTTAGCTGACTTTTTAACTGCATCAAATAATACTGAAATTGTTTAAAAAATAAAATTTATGATTTAAAATCAGATTGCATATAATGTGAGACAGGACCAGGGACTGACTGAAAAATGAGAAAATACTTGGAAATGCTTTGAACAACACAAGGATTGTTACAAAGTGATTCCACATTTGGCTCCAAATAATAAGAGAACTGGGTTTAGTTAGGCGTGTATATGTATATATGATCTGAATCAAAGGAAGGCTTTCTCACATGGAACTGTCAGCCTAAGTCTGTCATCTGTGCCCCAGGCTCTGTGTGCTAAGAGTGAAGATGCACGTGGTGGAAGGTGTTCCTATATTTGGCAAAGCTGAAATTTAGCCCTTATGTAAAACAGAATATTTTGAAGAGCTGATCCATCTCTGGAGAAAGGACTAGTTCCCATTAGCAGCAGGAAGCTTCACTTCTAAAGAAATGGAACCCTGGGCTCCTTCCTTAGTGCTTGAAGGACTCCCAAGGGTATTTTATGTGGAAAAATGGAAAGTCACTTTGAATACGAGCACGCACTTATAAATGATTGTGTTTATAAACACCATGAAAGGTTCTGAAGTGCCATAAGAAAACAGTATTAGCAAAAAGGAAACCAGTCAGAAAATATTAGAACAGTCATTCTAAAAACTTATTAACAAAAGAGTTAAAGAAATACTGTTGGTAAAAGCAAAGGGAGAGGCCCTGTGTGAAGCAGCCAAATGAAGTAGGCAGACAGAAACAAAGATTACTTCTGGGAAGAAATAACAAAGCTACTATGTTATAATTAAGAAGTGTTTGAAGTAGGATGAGTTGATACCTTGTAACATATTCAAGCATAAAAATGATAATATAAGTGAAAAGTGAGTCAACAAGAATTTACACTTTAAATGGGACATTAGTATATAAAGAAGGCCATATACAGAGTCACACCAAAGTTATGATTAAGATCTGGCAAACATTGTCACATAACCTAGAAACCAAAGTACAATATCAATTTCATGAAGGCATTTAAATGCAAAATTTAGCTGGCAAGATGGCTCAGTGGTTCAAGGTGTCTGTTACCAAGCCTGAATATCTGAGTTCAAATGCTCACAACCCACCTGGTGGAAGGAGAGATGTGACTAATAGAGGTTGTCTTCTTGCCTCTACATATGTGCTATGATATCTATGGACACATAAAAAAATACTCATGCACATAAACACAAACTAAATGCAGAAAATAATTAAATAAGAAATTTAGTTTAGAACTAGAAGACAGAAATTAGGGAGTCTTAGGAGGAAACCTTCACTTCCATGCTAAAACTCTTCTTTCTCTCAAGGTCAAAATATTCAATGAACTATTCCTTTCTGACATTGCATTCCTTAAAGTGTGGGCTGCTTATTTAGAACATTTTCATTTTTAAAAATATTTATTTTCCATTGGGATTGGGACAGGACCTGTTTTGAATGTGTATGAAAACCTATGTTTATGTGTGTAAGTGTGTGTTGTGTCTTTGTGAGATAGAATGGGGACACACACACACACACACACACACAGAGAGAGAGAGAGATTAAAACAACTTTTATGTTTGTTTTGGGGACTCTGTAAGAAGAGGTAGATATATTTAAGAAGAAGAGATGCATTGTATTATAGGCATCTAACAAGTTTAACAAGTATAAGTTTTACTAGGGTTTCTCAAGTATGGGTATTGATAGGTAGAAATACCACTCAAAATAGCAGTGTTGTGCTCTCTGAAAACAGGAGAAACCACAAAGTAGTCAAGAGATATCTGAGAAAGAGAACACAGGCAGTGTTTCCTATGCAGTTAGACATGATACAATCTGCTGCTAATGAATGTTCAATGTGCAAGTCTTACAAAAGGAGAAATGAAACCTACTTTCACTGCAGTGAAGTGTTTGCCTTGACATAAAAATAAACTCATAGATGGATGGAGGCCTCATGAAATATAGGAGCTCTGCAACAAAGTTCAGAGATGACTTCACATCTTTGTGTTAAGTGGTCACGTTTTCAAACTGATATTGTGGAATGAATGAGAAATGAATTGAAAGCACTCAGTCAAAGAATAAGAAGGCAGGCAGATGTCTGCCGTTCCTGTTGCCCATCTCCCTTTAGAATGATGGAATGTCCAAATTAGACAGGAACTGGGACTATGCCTCTCCATTCTAGTATCCCCTATCATTTCCTAGCCATGCATTTAGTCTCTGCTCGGAAGCCTCACTTTTATCCTAGGGAGCTTTCTGACTAAGCTTTAAAGTCTGAGAGTAACCATGACTGGCAGATGGATTGACTCAAGTACTGTTTATTACATTAATCAACATAAAGTTCAGAGCTCTTGAGAGACGACTTTGTGTAGTATGATGCATTGTTTTCTTTCTCTTCCATGTGAACTTTTCTTAGGTATTTAAAAGCAGCTGTCAGGTAAGATTTGCAGACTCATAAAAGGACTGTCCAATTTGTCAGGGGCTGATCACATTTGTTGTCTGTCACTCTAGATGGTCTTCTCATCTCCATTGGGCCCTGTACAGGGCCCAATGCTTCTGGTGTCCTGAGACTGAAGGTGATCTTGTAGAATGGAAACTTCATCCCTAACACTAGAAGAACCACATGTAAATGAAAGCAAATTAGCATCTTTCTAGTACACACTTATTGATGGCTCCCAAACACCAACATAAAAGTGGAAAACAAATTACTTATTTCTATTTTAAGATCCCCCTCTCTCTCTCTCTCTCTCTCTCTCTGTGTGTGTGTGTGTGTGTGTGTGTGTATACAAGCACCCATGGACACTGGCATATGTGTAGAAATCAAAGGTTAATCTTGGAATTTTTACCTTTGCCTTCTACACTGTTCAAGATAGGGTTATCTGTTGCATGTTACTGTGAAAACTGGACTAGTTGGCTTGTGAGCTTTTGGGTATTCTCCTGTTTCCAGCTCCCATCTCAGCATAAAAGCTAGGATTATAGACACATACTATTGACTTTTTGTTTCCTAAGGTCCTAAGTTTGTGTCCACAGTAAACCTTGTACTTTACCTACCAATCCAGCCCCCAGACACAGATTGTTTCCTGAAGATTTTTTTAAACAGGTGCTAATCAATAGGCGATAAAAGATGAAAGCATCATAAGCAAAAAATTTAGGCCATTTGTAGTTTGGTTATCAGGACACCGGTGACACAGCATCATGATGTTTTGATGATGCGATGAGCTTTATCTATGCTGTGAATGGAAGGAATTAGGAATCTATTTTACTCTATTAACCAGTGGTCTTCTTGGCATTCTAGTATTCCACTCCCCCAAGCCTTCAGTGACTTTGTAAGGATATGGCACATCTCTACATTTGATAAAAGTTGAATGCACCTAGGCTTTTATTCCTTGACCCAGCAGCTTCTTTTCTTGTCCTCTTTCAATTAGAATTCTTTAAGATGCACTGTTAATTGCTTAGAACAGGATTGCCTATGAGGAGGTTCACAACCATGAGAGGTCAAAATAAGCTACAGATGTTCTCACATCTCTATACTTTTCTGTACTCTTGTGGCAACAACCTTCTTTCATGCTAAAGCAATTAGTAAGAAGGAGTGTCTGCATCATAGTACAGGTTCAACAAAACTTGACATGTATCCACTGCTATGTTATTCCTTATTCCATTTGCATTGATGTGTGTGCGTGTGTGTGTGTGTGTGTGTGTGTGTGTGTGTGTGTGTGTGTGTGTGAGAGAGAGAGAGAGAGAGAGAGAGAGAGAGAGAGAGAGAGAGAGAGAGAGACTCATATCAATGTCTATGTATGTATGTGTATATGTGATTGGAGGCCTGAAGTTGGTATCTAGAATCATTTGTTGAAGTAGTCTGTCAATCAAGCTCCAATCTTACTGAAATAGTCTAGCAACCCTATCCAGTTTCTGCATTCAGATGTCCTGCACAGTCATAGGCATTTACCCCTGATGTCAGATTTTCATCTACACCTGATTGTTATCACTAGCAGCATAAATGCTTTAAGTTCTGAGCCATCTCTCCTGCCCCTAGGTATTGTATCTTAAAAAGGGAAACATTCTTAGAATAGAAATGGCTCAATTGCAATATGAAATGTAGAACTTATCTGGAATTAGTCTTCCAGAGAGCATCATTTTTAGTATCCTACTGAATAATACATGGGTGTTTGGAATGGTGTGGTATGTAAATCTGAAGAGTCCTTTTCACTGTTTAACAATTTCCCAAATTCATTTAATGACCACAGATTCTTTTCTTGCCCAACTATAAAGGAGAATGATTAACATACCCTTAATAATTAATGCCTATTGTTAATCAAGTCTTACCATTCTGAATTCACTTTGGTGTTGGCATCTTATCCCCCTAAACTGCTCATCAATATGTTCATCACTTCCTAACATAAAGTTCTATGGAGAAATATTTGGGACGAAGGATGCAATTTGAAAACATGAATGCCAAAGTGTATAGATAGAACAGTGGTTAAGAATATGTCTCCATGGCCATTCTGCAGCCCAGAGCCATGTTGATGCCCATGGCCTCTGTGATGACAGAGGGCCTTCTAGATGTACATGGCCTATACTGCCATCTGAAACCATATGGATGTCCTTAGCCTGTATTGCCACCAGGGTCACGATGCTGTCTGTGGCTCATGCTGTATCAGAGGCCTATGTTGAAGGCCATAGTCTATGCTGCTACTGGAGACCATGCTGGCTTCTGTAGTAAATGCTCATCCTGGAAACTATGTGGAAGTCCATGACCCAGGCTCCTGCTGTTGGTAAAGGGCAAGGAAGCTGCTTTTGCAATGGGATCAATGTCTGCAGATTCACAGTTGAGAATAAGGGACAAAGAATGCCTGTAGAAAAACCCCTTCTCCAAATCCAACCTAGCCCTCCAAAACAGTAACAACCTAGACAGAAGTCCATCAAAGAGAATCTTAAAAATTGTGATCAGGATGTTGAAATGTAGCATATAATGGGGAAGGCCTCAGTTTTCTTTACGGGACTGGCCACAGGGAGTTGGACCATGCTCCAGTGAGCATATGAGCAACACAAATTGACTTTTTTTTCTTGTTCTTCTCCTTCTTTGTGGGTGGGAAAAGGAATGTAATAAGGGTGAAGCATGGATCTGGAAGGACTGGGAAGTGAATGAGATCAGGATTCATGGTGTGAAATTTCCAAATAATAAAAATATGATGAAAAGAAAAAAGAAAGGATATTTGCTACTCTTTAAGCTCCCACATTCACATCTAGAGGCTCAATAACTACTGCAACTCCAATTTTAGAGATCTGATACTCTCAGTTCTCCAAAAGTACTTATACCCACAAGCACAAACCAACACACGCACACACACACCTTCATAAATATATACACACACAATTAACAATAAAATAAAATAAATCATTTGTAAAAAATAACTCATGACATTCACTGTGAAAATGTCTTTTGGATGATATAAGTGAAATTCACACACAAAACAGTCTATAATTCTTTCAATTCCTCTAAAGTGTTTATAATCAAGTACATCTACATACATGCAGATTTTGTAAAAATAATACTATTCTGTTTTTCCAAATCTATAGTCTTAAATTTATTTTAAAGAATAATTTAATTTATTTTACGTGTTTTAAAGAAATTAAATTTAACTTTATTTTAAGAATAAAATAATTGTAATGAATAATCCAAATTATCTCTAAAATTCAGTGATGATAATAGGATTAATAAGACTGGGGCACAAAAGCCTGATGGCATGGTGAGGGATAATTCAATCAGTAAATGAGGAAGAAGAAAACTCCACATCTTTGGATGTTAAGCCTAGACCATTACCATTTCAGCAAGCAGAATTGAGACGTCAGTGATCACATTTCTGGAAATATATTGGTAGCAGCAAGAGTCACTCTATCTTAAGAAAGCTTATTTGGCATCTCCATAAAGGAAGTGAAAGTTGTCAAATGAGCAGGGTTAGAATAAATGTAGGTTTACACATCCCAAACCAGTGGTCTTTGAAATATTTTACTTTTCCCCTTGTGTGTTGCTTGGGCTTCTGTTGAATAATATTGCATGAGATTTCTTGATTGTTTTTTTCAGGTGATTGACAAGTATTACATGGAGTAAGTAATGACTTGTCACAGGTCAGTATTTCAAGAAGACTGCATAGTTGAGCTGAGAGCGAAGTCACTTAAGGTTTAGGGGTTTAACGTTCGATTTCCCATTGATTTATGTCGGGTTTTACTCTATTAAAAATTAGACCATAAAGCTGTCCTAATAAGGATGATTCGGGCTTCGACTAAAGAAGGAAAAAAATGAGAATAAGAGCCAGGTCATTTTATTACTAAGACAAGACTGATTTATTTCCAGCAGGATCACTTCACATCCCAGATGCTAGTCTAATGCAGACAGAATTGGGAAGCTTCTTGGCTGTAGAATTACAGAGCTAACTTAAGTGACTCAATGGATCTTCTTCCATTCAGTAAACCAAGGTGCACACATACTAACCAGCAACATTCTTTAACTCCAATGTCTATACTTTTTGTGTAGAGGCATAACATTAACAACTGAATAAACTCATATTTGAAAGCAGAATACAAATATTATTAGAAAGCAGATAACAAAGTACACCAGAAACTACATATGTGTGAGGGACAGTTTGAACTCTCCCTTGCTAGGCTATCACAGTATAGCCATAAATTACAAATAAAACAGAAAAAGGAACTAGAAGTTCCCCAGCATCAGAGATTGATTTACTGCTATGCTCACTTGAACCCAAGCAGTGCTCTGTGAAATAGTCTATAATAACTGTAGAATATATTGTAGGGAAGAATAAGCCATATGACAGACACTCTGTCTTATCTCCTCTGCCCCTCTTCAATTTTCCTCTCCTCTCCTCTCCTCTCCTCTCCTCTCCTCTCCTCTCCTCTCCTCTCCTCTCCTCTCCTCCCCTCCCCTCCCCTCCCCTTTCCTCAACTCTCCTCCCCTCCACTTTGCTTCACTTCACTTCTTGCTTTGCTTCTCTTTCAATTCTTTCCTTTCACCCACCCCATCTCTCTATCCTAGCTCTTTCATCTCTCTTTCCTTTCCTTCTGCCTTATCTCTTCATTGTCTTTCTCCTCTCTTTCCATACCTCTCTCATCTTCCTCTTTTTATTTCTCCATTTCTCTCTCTCCTCTGAGTCTCCTCTCCTCATCTGTTTTTCTCTGTCATCTGTGTCTGGTGTTCTCCCCCCCCTCCCCCTGTCCTTCCTCTTTCCCTCTTTCCTCTATATCTCTGCATTTCTTTACTTTCCCATTTTTCTTTTTTCTTCTGTTTCATCTATTTCTACATGTCTCTTTTACTCTTCCTCATTTATTTTGTACATATTAAAAAGCAACCATCATACTTTTTACAAATGAAAGAATATGACAGCATATTTATGGAGTCTAGGGTTCTAAGTACATTTTTGACTTTCGTGTTCACGATTTTGGGGTGTTTTATATATTCAATTTTATCTCCACTTTTTACCTTGATTGCCCCAGAGTAGAGACATAAATTTTCTTATTTCAAAAAATATACTTAGAAACTAATACAAAGCATTCATACCAATAACCTTTCCTGCAAGAACTTTTCAAAATTATTTTTAATATTATGACTTTGAATAAGTGCTAATATCATCTCTACTAGTAATTGGGAAAAAAACAAGTTGTCTCATCTGTGTTAGTAGCTTATGAATTGATGACTTTGTGTGCCATAAAAATATGTCAAACTATTATCACAAAAATCATGTAAGAATAACATAAATCTAGAGGTTGTAGAACATTCAATTTCAATTTCTTCAGACATCATGTACATTCTGTTAGTTTCAGGCATATATTCAAAAAATAAACAATGAATTATGTAGCTTTGCTGGATACTTGCATTTGCTATATAAATTTAATCTTTTATAGTTTTATATGCATTGTAATAAATCACCGTGATATGTTTCTCTTTTAAAGATGTACAAGAATAAATAGACATGAGGAAATAATAGAGAGGGTGATTTGCACCATTAATGAAATTTTTTTTTGCTTTGTTTTGTTTTGTTTGTTTATTTTTTTTGGGGGGAAGAGTTTCTCTGTGTAGCATTGGCTGTCCTGGAACTCACTCTGTAGACCAGGCTGGCATCAAACTCAGAAATGTGCCTGCCTCTGCCTCCCAAGTGTGTACGCCACCACTGCCCGGCCATTAATGAATTCTTAATAAGTTTACAGAAGTATCACAATAATGAACCAAAGCTGATTCCTGCATATGCTTATAGAAACTATAAATGTAGGAAATAGGTGAACATAGTTCCCCCCCAAAAGTTTTATTTATGTTATACATTCTACAAGGCCAACTTACTAACTACAAAGCCCAGTATTGTGAAAAGCTGGAATGTTGCAGGTCAAGAGGCAAATTATCTTGGGCTGTTGTTTCCAGCATCTATCAACCCAAAGCATCATAGAGCATCTGAGGCCTACAATGGCGACTTTCATGCTTTGCTCTAGTCTGTAAACCTAATATTCTGATCAATGGTATGTACTATACCTGGATTTATAACTGTCTTTGTTCCATGATTTTAAAAATTTCGAGAGGTTTCTGCCTCAGGCTCCGTGGTAGCCACCTTGGTTCCGGGACTCTGCGGAGGGCAGGCTGCACAGGTGAGGGTGTGGAATACAGAGGACAGCAGTTTCTGGGACAGGCAAGAGCCAGAGACCTTCTGAGGCGGCGCCGTTTTCGGCTCCAGAAAACCGGCCACCTCCCTGGCCAAAGCAACACAGCTTCTGGGAAAGATCCTGTTTTGGGCCTTCATCTTCAGCCAGGAGGAGGTCCAAACACCAGATAACTGTGTACCTTCTCTGAAAGAGGAGAGCTTGCCTGCAGAGACTGCTCTGACCACTGAAACTCAGAGGAGAGAGCTAGTCTCCCACTTCTGCTGATAGAGGGTAACAAAATCACCAGAGGAACAATCTCTAAACAAAGACAACTGTAACAACTAACTCCAGAGATTGCCAGATGGCGAAAGGTAAACGTAAGAATCCTACTAACAGAAACCAGAACCACTCACCATCATCAGAACCCAGAACGCCCACTTCGCCCAGTCCAGGGTACCCTAACACACCTGAAAAGGTAGACCTGGATTTAAAAGCATATCTCATGATGATGGTAGAGGACATAAAGAAGGAATTTAATAACTCACTTAAAGAAATACAGGAGAACACTGCTAAAGAGTTACAAGTCCTTAAAGAAAAACAGGAAAACACAACCAAACAGGTAGAAGTCCTTATAGAAAAACAGGAAAACACATCCAAACAGGTGATGGAAATGAACAAAACCATACTAGACCTAAAAAGGGAAGTAGACAAAATAAAGAAAAGTGAAAGTGAGGCAACGCTGGAGATAGAAACACTAGGAAAGAAATCTGGAACCATAGATGCCAGCATCAGCAACAGAATACAAGAGATGGAAGAGAGAATCTCAGGTGCAGAAGATTCGATAGAGAACATCGGAACATCAATCAAAGAAAATGGAAAATGCAAAAAGATCCTAACTCAAAACATCCAGGAAATCCAGGACACAATGAGAAGACCAAACCTACGGATAATAGGAGTGGATGAGAATGAAGATTTTCAACTCAAAGGACCAGCAAACATCTTCAACAAAATTATTGAAGAAAACTTCCCAAATCTAAAGAAAGAGATGCCCATGAACATACAAGAAGCCTACAGAACTCCAAATAGACTGGACCAGAAAAGAAATTCCTCCCGACACATAATAATCAGAACAACAAATGCACTAAGTAAAGATAGAATATTAAAAGCAGTAAGGGAAAAAGGTCAAGTAACACATAAAGGCAAGCCAATCAGAATTACACCAGATTTTTCACCAGAGACTATGAAAGCCAGAAGAGCCTGGACAGATGTTATACAGACACTAAGAGATCACAAAATCCAGCCCAGGCTACTATACCCAGCCAAACTCTCAATTAACATAGATGGAGAAACCAAAGTATTCCACTACAAAACTAAATTCACCCATTATCTCTTCATGAATCCATCCCTTCAAAGGATAATAACAGAAAAAAACCAATACAAGGACGGGAACCACGCCCTAGAAAAATCAAGAAGGTAATCCCTCAACAAAACTAAAAGAAGACAGTCACAAGAACAGAATGCCAACTTTAACAACAAAAATAACAGGAAGCAACAATTACTTTTCCTTAATATCTCTTAATATCAATGGACTCAACTCCCCAATAAAAAGACATAGACTAACAAACTGGCTACACAAACAAGACCCAACATTTTGCTGCTTACAGGAAACTCATCTCAGAGAAAAAGATAGACACTACCTCAGAATGAAAGGCTGGAAAACAATTTTCCAAGCAAATGGTATGAAGAAACAAGCTGGAGTAGCCATTCTAATATCTAACAAAATCGACTTCCAACCCAAAATAATCAAAAAAGACAAGGAGGGGCACTTCATACTCATCAAAGGTAAAATCCTCCAAGAGGAACTCTCAATTCTGAATATCTATGCTCCAAATACAAGGGCAATCACATTCATTAAAGAAACTTTAGTAAAGCTCAAATCACACATTGCACCTCACACAATAATAGAGGGAGACTTCAACACACCACTTTCACCAATGGACAGAACATGGAAACAGAAACTAAACAGGGGCACAGTGAAACTAACAGAAGTGATGAAACAAATGCACTTAACAGATATCTACAGAACATTTTATCCTAAAACAAAAGGATATACCTTCTTCTCAGCACCTCATGGTACCTTCTCCAAAATTGACCACATAATTGGTCACAAAACAAGCCTCAACATATACAAAAATATTGAAATTGTCCCATGCATCCTATCAGATCACCATGGACTAAGGCTGATCTTCAATAACAAAATAAATAATAGAAAGCCAACATTCAGGTGGAAACTGAACAACACTCTTCTCAATGATACCTTGGTAAAGGAAGGAATAAAGAAAGAAATTAAGGACTTTTTGGAGTTTAATGAAAATGAAGCCACAACATACCCAAACTTATGGGACACAATGAAAGCATTCCTGAGAGGAAAACTCATAGCTCTGAGTGCCTCCAAAAAGAAACTAGAGAGAGCACACATTAGTAGCTTGACAACACACCTAAAAGGTCTAGAAGAAAAGGAAGCAAATTCACCCAAGAGGAGTAGAAAAATAATCAAACTCAGGGGTGAAATCAACCAAGTGGAAACAAGAAGAACTATTCAAAGAATTAACCAAACGAGGAGTTGGTTCTTTGAGAAAATCAACAAGATAGATAAACCCTTAGCTATACTCACTAGAGGGCACAGAAACAAAATCCTAATTAACAAAATCAGAAATGAAAAGGGAGACATGACAACAGATCCTGAAGAAATCCAAAACACCATCAGATCCTTCTACAAAAGGCTATACTCAACAAAACTGGAAAACCTGGACTAAATGGACAAATTTCTGGACAGAAACCAGGTACCAAAGGTGAATCAGGATCAAGTTGACCATCTAAACAGTCCCATATCCCCTAAAGAAATAGAAGCAGTTATTAATAGTCTCCCAGCCAAAAAAAGCCCAGGACCAGATGGGTTTAGTGCAGAATTCTATCAGACCTTCAAAGAAGACCCAATTCCATTTCTTCACAAACTATTCCACAAAATAGAAACGGAACGTACTCTACCCAACTCATTCTATGAAGCCACAATTACTCTGATACCTAAACCACAAAAAGACCCAACAAAGATAGAGGACTTCAGACAAATTTCCCTTATGAATATCTATGAAAAATCCTCAATAAAGTTCTTGCTAACCGAATTCAAGAACACATCAAAACAATCATCCATCCTGACCAAGTAGGTTTCATCCCAGGGATGCAGGGATGGTTCAATAAATGGAAATCCATCAATGAAATCCAGTATATAAACAAACTCAAAGACAAAAACCACATGATCATTTTGTTAGATGCTGAGAAAGCATTTGACAAAATCTAACACCCATTCATGATAAAAGTCTTGGAAAGATCAGGAATTCAAGGCCCATACCTAAACATGATAAAAGCAATCTACAGCAAACCAATAGCCAACATCAAAGTAAATGGTGAGAAGCTGGAAGCAATCCCACTAAAATCAGGGACTAGACAAGGCTGTCCACTCTCACCCTACCTATTCAACATTGTACTTGAAGTCCTAGCCAGAGCAATTAGACAACAAAAGTAGATCAAGGGGATACAAATTGGAAAGGAAGAAGTCAAAATATCACTTTTTGCAGATGATATGATAGTATATATAAGTGACCCTAAAAATTCCACCAGAGAACTCCTAAGCCTGATAAACAACTTCAATGAAGTAGCTGGATATAAAATTAACTCAAACAAGTCAATGGCCTTTCTGTACACAAAGGATAAACAGGGTGAGAAAGAAATTAGGGAAACAACACCCTTCTCAATAGTCACAAATAATATAAAATACCTTGGCGTGACTCTAACTAAGGAAGTGAAAGATCTGTATGATAAGAACTTCAAGTCTCTAAAGAAAGAAATTAAAGAAGATCTCAGAAGATGGAAAGATCTCCCATGCTCATGGATTGGCAGGATCAACATTGTAAAAATGGCTATCTTGCCAAAAGCAATCTACAGATACAATGCAATCCCCATCAAAATTCCAACTCAATTCTTCAACAAATTAGAAAGGGCAATCGGCAGATTCATCTGGAATAACAAAAAACCGGAGGATAGCAAAAACTCTTCTCAAGGATAAAAGAACCTCTGGTGGAATCACCATGCCAGACCTAAAACTGTACTACAGAGCAATTGTGATCAAAACTGCATGGTACTGGTGTAGTGACAGACAAGTAGACCAATGGAATAGAATTGAAGACCCAGAAATGAACCCACACACCTATGGTCACTTGATCTTTGACAAGGGAGCTAAAACCATCCAGTGGAAAAAAGACAGCATTTTCAACAAATGGTGCTGGCACAACTGGCAGTTATCATGTAGAAGAATGCGAATTGATCCATTTCTATCTCCTTGTACTAAGGTCAAATCTAAGTGGATTAAGGAACTCCACATAAAACCAGAGACACTGAAACTTATAGAGGAGAAAGTAGGGAAAAGCTTCGAAGATATGGGTACAGGGGAAAAATTCCTGAATAGAACAGCAATGGCTTGTGCTGTAAGATCGAGAATCGATAAATGGGACCTCATAAAATTGCAAAGCTTCTGCAAGGCAAAAGACACCGTCAATAATACAAAAAGGCTACCAACAGATTGGGAAAGGATCTTTACCTATCCCAAATCGGATAGGGGACTAATATCCAATATATATAAAGAACTCAAGAAGGTGGACTTCAGAAAATCAAATAACCCCATTAAAAAATGGGGCTCAGAGCTGAACAAAGAATTCTCACCTGAGGAATACCGAATGGCAGAGAAACACCTGAAAAAATGTTCAACATTTTTAATCATCAGGGAAATGCAAATCAAAACAACCCTGAGATTCCACTTCACTCCAGTCAGAATGGCTAAGATCAAAAACTCAGGTGACAGCAGATGCTGGCGAGGATGTGGAGAAAGGGGAACACTCCTCAATTGTTGGTGGGATTGCAAGCTTGTACAACCACTCTGGAAATCAGTCTGGCCTGTTCCTCAGAAAATTGGACATAGTACTACCGGAGGATCCTGCAATACCTCTCCTGGGCATATATCCAGAAGATGTCCCAACTGGTAAGAAGGACACATGCTCCACTATGTTCGTAGCAGCCTTGTTTATAATAGCCAGAAGCTGGAAAGAACCCAGATGCCCCTCAACAGAGGAACGGATACAGAAAATGTGGTACATTTACACAATGGAATACTACTCAGCTATTAAAAAAATGAATTCATGAAATTCGTAGGCAAATGGATGGACCTGGAGGGTATCATCCTGAGTAAGGTAACCCAATCACAAAGGAACTCTCACAATATGTACTCACTGATAAGTGGATATTAGCCCAGAAACTTAGGATACCCAAGATATAAGATACAACTTGCCAAACGCATGAAATTCAAGAAGAACGAAGACCAAAGTGTGGACAGTTTACCCTTTCTTAGAAATGGGAACAAAACACCCATGGAAGGAGTTACAGAGACAAAATTTGGAGCTGTGACGAAAGGATGGACCATCTAGTGATTGCCATATGCAGGGATCCATTCCTTAATCAGATTACAAATGACACCATTGCATACACTATCAAGATTTTGCTGAAAGGACCCAGATATAGCTCTCTCTTGTGAGACTATGCCGGGGCCTAGCAAACACAGAAGTGGATGATCACAGTCAGCTATTGGATGGGTCACACGGCCCCCAATGGAGGAGACAGAGAAATTACCCAAGGAGCTAAAGGGAACTCCAACCCTATAGGTGGAACAACAATATGAACTAGCCAGTACCCCGGAGCTCTTGTCTCTAGCTGCATATGTATCAAAAGATAGCCTAGTCAGCCATCACTGCAAAGAGAGGCCCATTGGACTTGCAAACTTTATATGCCCCAGTACAGGGGAACGCCAGGGCCAAAAAGGGGGAGTGGGTGGGTAGGGGATTGGGGTGTTGGGTATGGGGAACCTTTGGGATAGCATTGAAATTGTAAACGAGGAAAATACCTAATAATATGTATATATATATTAAAAAATAAAAAAATAATTAAAAATAAAAATTTCATTAAGCTGTTATGCTGCGGGAAATTAAATGTGTGTACCTGGGCTACAGTTACTCATATTTGACCCAATAATAAACTATCTCTTGTTTCCTCTGAGGTAAGAGTGAGTGTGTGGATGCATGTGTGTGTGGACACACACCTACAGATATGTAGTGTCTTGATTTACACTGATAGTGAGGCTGGCTTGAGAGCCAAATACCAAAGGTGCATAAGTGGAAGGATATCCAAAAGATACATAGTCAATCCTGCCATTGAATACTTCTTTATTATGTATTTTTCCTAACACATAGAAAAAAAAAAAAGAATGAAAGAGAGCTGGTATAGGCTCTACATGGTGAAGACTTAGAGAAGTGTTACAGGCATTGGACACAGGGCAGAGTGTTTTTTTTCCAGTTCCAAGATTTGAATTTGACTGATTGGTTTGGGGATCAAAGAGTAGGTAGCACTGTCTGGAAATTAATTTAGGCGAAGACAACAAGGCCCTTCAGGAGCTATGTAACTATGATTATTCCAACAAGTAAACCAGTAAAAGTAAAAAGGACTATAAGCTTTTGGAGGCCAAATTAATATCTGTTGTACTAGTAACAAAGGGTAACACCCACCTACTGTAAAGACAAAGGATAAAATTACCCAGTCATGCACATCAGAAAAAAAAGAATATTCTAGTTCAACCACAATGAAATAGGAAGAAGCTAACTCTCACTAATAAATTTCATGTGATTCAATAAGGAAAATACTATTAATAAAGTCATACAAGTGAACACAGAAAATCTTCAAAAGATATCTGGTAGAGGTCAGAAGAATAACTATATTATTATTACATGATGCCGAATCTCAGAAAAAAAAAAAAAAAAACAGTGTCACTTATGCATTGGGGTAATAAACAGACCTCTGCCTAGACATAATGCCCATGTAGTAGAAGCAAACTCATGCTTGATAGTATAAACCCAAACAAACACCTCTCACTGGGGAGATCAGAGACTATATAGAAGAGCATCCAACTGCTTCTGAATACATATCCTTATACCTATAGATAAAGGTTGCCCTTGCCACTCATTTTTTTTTTTTTTGCCAAAACTCTTCTTTTTGCAACAAATAGAGACTACCATAAAAATCTACAAGTGATCAAAAAAAATCAGTGAATAAGTGGCTGTGGAGTACCCAATTGCAAATGGACATCTATAACACAACCTCGGGCTAAGGTTCAGGAACTACCATTTGTAGTGGGTTAGAGCTTCTAAGAACCAGAGGACCTAGATGTTTGTGGTGAAGGCATGCCTTCCAGGCAGGAGAGAAGAGCTGAATTCTTGAACTCTCAATGACGTGGTTGTCTGCACAAGGCCATACAAGTCATCGTGCTAACTTAGTTGGGGAAATCACAAGAATCCACCTGTAGATTCACACAGTCAGTGGCTTCTGGGAGAGGGACAATCAATTTTCTTTGTGGACCAGCTCCCTGATAGGCTTCGCAACTCTAAATGCTAAGTACCAAGCGCCCGTGTATTGCAGGGAACAATGACTGGACCCAAGAGGTTATGTATGTAACAATGAAATTATAAAATTAGAAATCATGACTGAGAATTTGTGGTGGTGAAAGTCATGGATGGAACTGGAGGGGAAAAGGCAGAGGTCAAAATTGATATAAGTACAGTGTACTCATGAACACAATTTACATAAAAAATGACAAAAATAAATAGTTCTGAAGGAAAGAAAAACAAATGAAAGAAAAGAAGAAGACTCTATGTAAGTGGCCAGCTGCTATACGTTTGTATAATGGGATTCTTAATACTCTGCTATCACGTTAGAACACATATGTACATCATGTAAGAGAAACCAGCACTGTGTGCATGTGAATGTCTGCTACAGATGTGCATAAGTAAAGAAATTCTTAGTAGTCTGCTATCAAGTTAGAGTTTATACATAGAGTATATAAGAACAGTTTCTAAATGGTAAAGCAAGCTGTAAGGATATTTAATGTTTAAACAGTTACTAGTGATTAGCTTGCATTAGAACCCATTGAGTAAAAGACACACCTGTTTATATATTGTTATTATCTACAGCTAAACACCAACATTTCTCACCATTGTAACTGTATGATATTTGAATGGGACAGGAAGCACAATGGATAACAAATAAGAAAATGGATGTAGCTGGGCGTGTGGCGCACGCCTTTAGTCCCAGCACTCGGGAGGCAGAGGCAGGCAGATTTCTGAGTTCGAGGCCAGCCTGATCTACAAAGTGAGTTCCAGGACAGCTAGGGCTATACAGAGAAACCCTGTCTCGAAAAACCAAAATAAATAAATAAATAAATAAATGAAAAAAAGAAAGAAAGTGGATGTAATGTGCTTTCAGTGTACATGGGAAAAGCCAGTGTTATGATATCTATTTTGATTGAAGAAGTAATTGCATTTCCTGTTGTCTTTATTTTTCAATATGACAAGTTTTGGAAGGACCTTGCATAGAATCCTAATAGCTAAGGAAACATCAAGCTGAGCATTGAAAACAGACTTGACTGTAAAGGGTTAACATGCTCCAATATTATGAAGCATAAAAAACAAATTCATCATGTATGGGATTAATGTAAAAGAGAATGCAATCTGGAATCATGTTCCCAGAGCATTGTACTTATTCAGTACATTTTGTGCTGTTTCTAAACAGAAAAATAATTGATAAAGAAATAGCAATAAAGACCCATTTTCACAAAGAACATTAAAAATCCCATCTAATCATGATCGTGTCATGAAAAGCAAGACAATTTAAAGACACTGGGCTTCACTTGGGGATGAACAAAGTAATAAACAATAACGTTGTTTTCAAAGAGTAAAAGAAGCTGCAATAGGAAGCTAAGCCTGAGACCTTGATATCTGAAAAGAAACAAATAGAAAGTGTTTTCTTCACTTGAAGTGTAGCACTGTTGGTCAGCCTGCTCTGTGGGCAGAAATAGCTACAGACCTTAGTGTTGCTGCCTTTCTGTGTGCTTTAGTTATCACCATTTAATGTTTCTTCTATCTCAAGGTATTTAATTTAAAAATTAATGAATGTTATTTGGAAAATATATTAAAAATAAGTTATGACTTGTGATTAAAATTAAAGTCACTCCTATTACTGTAGTTTGGAAAATGCTAAAATTATATTAATGCCCAAAGGTTTTAATATTTTTGTGAATTTTTTCAAGTATTATTAATATATTGTACCCTTTTCTGTTTAACTTTGAAGGAAAAAAACCTCTAGTTTTCCTTAAAATTGGAAAGTCAGGGTCCTTTTCCATAATTTGAATTAATTTTATTAATATTTTTTCTCTCTGTCTTTGTTTTTATCACAAACTCACACGTGTGAGCACATCTCCCTCCTTAAGGAGTTTTGTAGTAATGAGTTTAGTCAATGTTAGCAATGTCTTTCCAAAATATTATCATATTTTTGACAGTAAAAAATGTGACTAGTGGGAAGATGACTGTGAGTTATCCTGCATCCTATCTGGACTAAAACAGCAATGCTGATATCTGTGCATATCTCAGACCTCTCATTGAGTGCATAATGAATTGCAAATGAGAGTTTTATTAGTTTTAAAAATTATTTATTTTCATAGTAGTTGTCATTGAACTCAGGGTCTGGACATGGCAGGTAAGAACTCTGCCAGTGCCCTAAACCTTCGGGCCATAGGAAAAATATTCTATTCTGGTAGGTTTAATGAACTGAATTTGAAAATTTTAAACTGTAAAGGGAGTAAAATCATATTCCTACTCTTCTTTAGAGTCCTTTCTAGCATCACATTACTGACTATTATGTAATGTTAAAAATAACATTTATATTACTACAATGATATAGAACCCCTTTCCAGGATAGTGTCATTCAAAAGTGTCCCTGCAACTGCCCAGGTCAACATTCCATATCAATTTATTTTTCTCCAATTCAGCCACAATTAGGACAAGCACACTTCAGCGATACTGATTTAAACACAGGAACTAAATCTATAGCTCTTTAGTTAAAAACTGACAAATTTTATTTTCTAATAAAGAAGTGTTCTAATATTATCTTCCAAGCCAATAAAACTGAGAACTAGGAAGAAATCATATGCCGCTCCCTCTTACAGGTTAATGTGCTTACTAAACCAAGTGTATTGATTTAGGGCAACATTTATTCCCCACATTCCTCAGTTTTTTTCATTTGGAGGAATTACTGATGTCTGAGCCACAAACAGGATATATTAAAGCTTCTGATTGCTGGGAGTTTTACATACGGCCCGGTATACGTAGGGATGGGAAGATGGACCCAGCCCACTCTTCCCATCACTCACTCCCCTCACGGGGAAGATGAATGTGCTACTCTTGAGAGAACAATGAAGCTTGTTTAAATAGCTGTGCAACTGAGAGTCACCCTGTCCTCTGCTCTCCATGGCATGCTCTACTGCTCCTGCTATGGAGACAGGATAAAAACACATTGTATGGTGGAATTATGGATATCATCTGACAGAGATGAAAAAGACAAACTAGAAAAGAGGAAGAAAGAAGCTTCAAATTACTCATGACAGGTTTCTCATTAAAGGTTACAGAGCTGTCCATGATCTTTACACATTCTTTTTTTTTTTTTTTTCCATTTTTTATTAGGTATTTAGCTCATTTACATTTCCAATGCTATACCAAAAGTCCCCCTTACCCACCCACCCCCACTCCCCTACCCACCCACTCCCCCCCTTTGGCCCTGGCGTTCCCCTGTACCGGGGCACACAAAGTCTGCGTGTCCAATGGGCCTCTCTTTCCAGTGATGGCCGACTAGGCCATCTTTTGATACATATGCAGCTAGAGTCAAGAGCTCAGGGGTACTGGTTAGTTCATAATGTTGTTCCACCTATAGGGTTGAAGATCCCTTTAGCTCCTTGGGTACTTTCTCTAGCTCCTCCATTGGGAGCCCTGTGATCCATCCATTAGCTGACTGTGAGCATCCACTTCTGTGTTTGCTAGACCCCGGCATAGTCTCACAAGAGACAGCTACATCTGGGTCCTTTCGATAAAATCTTGCTAGTAGATGGAAAGATCTCCCATGCTCATGGATTGGCAGGACCAACATTGTACACATTCTTTCAATCTATCCTATGGGGCTGGAGAGATGATTCTGCAGCTAAGAGAAATTTGTTTTCCAGGACCTACAATAGCCTACTCACAAGCACCAATAATTCCAGCTCCAAGAAATCTTATACCTCAAGCTTCTAACTTACACACACGCACATAAAACTTAATCTTTAAAATCCTATTTTATCATAAAATATATAATCAGCTGAGTTGAAATATAGTACCTACCACTGTGTTGTGCAATAATACACTTACGTTTGATCCTGTGTAATGATCAAACAAAGAGAATTAACACCAATATCTCTGTCATTATTTTACAATTTCAGACTTTAGATTTTATTCATAAAATATATAATTGACTGAGATGAAATATAGTACCTATCTCTGTGTTATGCAACAATATACTTATTTTCTTTCTGCCACAGTCAGGTTTCTAATTGCTATGATAAAACACCATAAACAAAAGCAACTTACAGTTCATTACTGACAGCAAAATCACAGCAGAAATTCAAGGTCAGAACCTGGAGAAACTGAAGCAGAGGCCAAGGAGGAAAGCTACTTAAGAACCCAGGACTACCCTCCAAGGGATAGCACCACCTAAACTCAGCTAGGCCCTCACTCAATAGCAATCTCCAGGTGTGGAGGAGAGAGAGGGGCTGCAGGATTCTCTAGGGTAGGCCAGAGACCTGGGATGGAAGAGACTCCCAGGAGTCTGTGGGGTCAACTTTAGCTGAGACTCCTAGCAGTGGGGCTATGGAATCTGAAGTGGCCACCTCCTATAGCCAGGCAGGACCCACAAAGGAGGAATAACAACACCAACCCACTCACAAAACTTTTAACCCAAATTTTGTTTTCTACAAGAAATGCAGGAACAAATATGAAACAGAGACTAAGGGAATAGCCAACCAATAACTGATCAACTTGGGAGCCATCCTGAGGGAAAGCACCAATTCCTTACACCATTAATGATACTGCTTTTCATGCAGACAATAGATTAGCTTAACTGTCCTCTGAGAGGCTCCACACAGTTTTGTCTGGCCTAATGGGGGAGGATACACCTAGCCCTGCAGAGACTTGATGTGGCAGGCTTGGGGGATACTGGGGGGGGGGGGCTCTGCCCTCTCAGACTAGGTTGGGAAGGAGGCAGGGAAGAAGGACTGTATTAGGGGAGGAACCTGGAGTGGGCAGAGATAGGGATGTAAAGTGAATAAATAATTCAACGAGATAAATAATTAATCAAGAAAATGATCCCCAGACTTGTCTTCAGGCCATTCTGATGGCAGCAATTCCTCTTTGAGAAGGTGTCCTCTTTCCAAATAACACTAGCTTTTGTGAAGTTGATAGACAAACAAACAATAAACAAACAGGACGACGTCTATAATTTTGTGTTTGCCCATTATCCAAATCTTGCTTTCTCCCTAAACCACCCTTCCCAGCCTTCAGCAATTATGATTTTTTTATTCCAATAGACTTTGTAATGTTGAGATGTTTCTTGTTTCATGAATCTCTGCCATCCTGTTATCAGTTGCTTATCCTATTTTAATCAAGTACAGTCAGCACCTCTCACATGACACTCATTTGAGATATCCTTGGATCAAAATGAATACTAAAATTATCTAAATCTTCTTGTTTGGATTTATGTTCCAGGGCAGAGGGAGTCATGACTTATTTCTTTATTTTTCCATTATATTACACATAATAAGCACTTAATGAAGTTTTGGCAAGTGAAACAAAATAATAAAGCTGCCAATATACACATGATACATGATAGTGTGTCTCACAAAATGTTGAAATAATTAGAATGTGAAAGAACTGACAATGTTAGATTAAAGTAAATCATTATAGTACTTGTAAATGGGAAGGTTCTCTAGGATGGACATGAGTTGGCATGAAGTAACTTCTCACCCGAATGGTGCTGCTAATATATTTGGTCATTAGCAACGTGAGTCCTTCAACTGTTACAGGGAGCTGTGCACAGGGCAATCAATATTTGCTGTCCAATCTGAGTAGAGCATCCTTCTTTTCCCTGGGTTTTTGCTAATGTTTTTTTTAAATCCTCAAGAATGACTCATGACTTTCAGAGTCATCATGCAGATGTAGATTCAGTAAGTAGGTACATCATGACAAAAGTGGAACAGAAAGATTCCTGCCTTGAAAAAAATAAGCAGACAGTGAACCAGATCCCAATTTTTCTCAGTTTCTAGAACAAAGGTTATTCCATGACCCATTGAAAGTGGAAGCTATAGTTGACTTATACTTATTCCTGACCACTGAAATGCCCAGAACTATACTTTCTCTCCAGCAGGAGCAACAAAGTATAAAAGTCTGATGGAGGATTGTCTATACTAAGTGATTAAATGATGTCTAAGCCTAGTCCTGTTGATTTTAGCTGGATCACTCTAGTAAAGTTGTTGCCTCATAGCAATGTGTGACATCATGTAACATTTCATTACGCCAGCATAAACCCCTTGTCCTCCTCCATGACATCATGTAATATTTCATTACGCCAGCATACACCCTTGTCCTCCTCCATGGCTTATCCTCCATCTTCCCTACACCCAGGGTCTTCTCAGAAAATTCCTTTTACTTGCTCTTTCCTCAACATTCATCTTCTTAGCATTCTAAGATATCTGTAGTAACTACCTCTTAAAAATAGTTCTTTACATTTCACATTTTTAAAAACTACATTTATTAATAAGGAAGCACTGTGTAGCATTTTAGCCCCACAACTAAACCTTAAAAGTATAAAGAAACTGTTCTTTGTGCAATCCTTCAAGTTAGAATCTTTTTGAGCAAATTAAGTAATTCACATTAGAATTTTTTTCTCATAAATAGTAATACATGCCTCCTGTGAAAATAAATTGCACAAAAACATTATTTCTGAACATAGCCATGAAAGGGGCTTGAGAGATGACTCGGTGGTTAAAAGCATTCGGTGGTCTTTGAGAGGACTCAGGCTCAGTTCTATGCACTGTCTTGGAACTGTTACAGGAGACTCACACAGGCTTTATACCCTCTAATCTAATACCCTCTTATGGCCTCCAAGAATACCAGGTATACTCATTGTACACATTCATATATGCAGGAAACACACACACACAAAATAGTAATGTAAGTAAATCTAAAAAAAAAAAATCAATGAGACATGACAGATGCTATTTTTTTATTATCAATGGTATCCCACTTTTCTCTATATTAATCTGTTTTCTAAAATCTAGGTAATTGCATATTCTAGTTGATGATATGTCACATGTGGTATCAAGGTTAACTCTAATGTGGGCTTATAAGATCACTTGTCTTTGAGGAAATTTAGAAAGCACCACATCTATTAAGACAGTATTTGCAAGGTGCAATATGACTGGTAACAGAGAAGCCATTTAGTAAACAATAAGTGGTACACAGAAAATAGAAGGCTTGTGATTTTTAGCCAGAATTCTGATTTGTAATTTTCCTTGTTTTTGACAGCAATGCAAATGAATTTAACACACATTTATATTTGGGGAAGGCCAAATATGCAACTCTTTATCAATATCTAGTATCAATGGAAAAACTGATGTTAATTATTATGCTTATTTTAATAAAGCTCATACATACAAATCTGACAAATAGGTTTTTTTCCTTTTTTTTTTTTTTTTTTTTGTTTTTTTTGTTTTGTTTTTTTTGTTTTTTTTTTTTTCCATTTTTTATTAGGTATTTAGCTCATTTACATTTCCAATGCTATACCAAAAGTCCCCCTTACCCACCCACCCCCACTCCCCTACCCACCCACTCCCCCCCTTTGGCCCTGGCGTTCCCCTGTACCGGGGCACACAAAGTCTGCATGTCCAATGGGCCTCTCTTTCCAGTGATGGCCGACTAGGCCATCTTTTGATACATATGCAGCTAGAGTCAAGAGCTCAGGGGTACTGGTTAGTTCATAATGTTGTTCCACCTATAGGGTTGAAGATCCCTTTAGCTCCTTGGATACTTTCTCTAGCTCCTCCATTGGGAGCCCTGTGATCTATCCATTAGCTGACTGTGAGCATCCACTTCTGTGTTTGCTAGGCCCCGGCATAGTCTCACAAGAGACAGCTACCTCTGGGTCCTTTCGATAAAATCTTGCTAGTATATGCAATGGTGTCAGCGTTTGGATGCTGATTATGGGGTGGATCCCTGGATATGGCAGTCTCTACATGGTCCATCCTTTCATCTCAGCTCCAAACTTTGTTTCTGTAACTCCTTCAATGGGTGTTTTGTTCCCACTTCTAAGGAGGGGCATAGTGTCCACACTTCAGTCTTCATTTTTCTTGAGTTTCATGTGTTTAGGAAATTGTATCTTATATCGTGGGTATCCTAGGTTTTGGGCTAGTATCCACTTATCAGTGAGTACATATTGTGTGAGTTCCTTTGTGATTGTGTTACCTCACTCAGGATGATGCTCTCCAGGTCCATCCATTTGGCTAGGAATTTCATAAATTCATTCTTTTTAATAGCTGAGTAGTACTCCATTGTGTAGATGTACCACATTTTCTGTATCCATTCCTCTGTTGAGGGGCATCTGGGTTCTTTCCAGTTTCTGGCTATTATAAATAAGGCTGCTATGAACATAGTGGAGCATGTGTCCTTCTTACCAGTTGGGGCTTCTTCTGGATATATGCCCAGGAGAGGTATTGCTGGATCCTCCGGTAGTACTATGTCCAATTTTCTGAGGAATCGCCAGACGGATTTCCAGAGTGGTTGTACAAGCCTGCAATCCCACCAACAATGGAGGAGTGTTCCTCTTTCTCCACATCCTCGCCAGCATCTGCTGTCACCTGAATTTTTGATCTTAGCCATTCTCACTGGTGTGAGGTGGAATCTCAGGGTTGTTTTGATTTGCATTTCCCTGATGATTAAGGATGTTGAACATTTTTTCAGGTGCTTCTCTGCCATTCGGTATTCCTCAGGTGAGAATTCTTTGTTCAGTTCTGAGCCCCATTTTTTAAGGGGGTTATTTGATTTTCTGAGGTCCACCTTCTTGAGTTCTTTATATATGTTGGATATTAGTCCCCTATCTGATTTAGGATAGGTAAAGATCCTTTCCCAGTCTGTTGGTGGTCTTTTTGTCTTATAGACAGTGTCTTTTGCCTTGCAGAAACTTTGGAGTTTCATTAGGTCCCATTTGTCAATTCTCGATCTTACAGCACAAGCCATTGCTGTTCTGTTCAGGAATTTTTCCCCTGTGCCCATATCTTCAAGGCTTTTCCCCACTTTCTCCTCTATAAGTTTCAGTGTCTCTGGTTTTATGTGAAGTTCCTTGATCCACTTAGATTTGACCTTAGTACAAGGAGATAAGTATGGATCGATTCGCATTCTTCTACATGATAACAACCAGTTGTGCCAGCACCAATTGTTGAAAATGCTGTCTTTCTTCCACTGGATGGTTTTGGCTCCCTTGTCGAAGATCAAGTGACCATAGGTGTGTGGGTTCATTTCTGGGTCTTCAATTCTATTCCATTGGTCCACTTGTCTGTCTCTATACCAGTACCATGCAGTTTTTATCACAATTGCTCTGTAGTAAAGCTTTAGGTCAGGCATGGTGATTCCACCAGAGGTTCTTTTATCCTTGAGAAGAGTTTTTGCTATCCTCGGTTTTTTGTTATTCCAGATGAATTTGCAAATTGCTCCTTCTAATTCGTTGAAGAATTGAGTTGGAATTTTAATGGGGATTGCATTGAATCTGTAGATTGCTTTTGGCAAGATAGCCATTTTTACAATGTTGGTCCTGCCAATCCATGAGCATGGGAGATCTTTCCATCTTCTGAGATCTTCTTTAATTTCTTTCTTCAGGGACTTGAAGTTTTTATCATACAGATCTTTCACTTCCTTCGTTAGAGTCACGCCGAGATATTTTATATTATTTGTGGCTATTGAGAAGGGTGTTGTTTCCCTAATTTCTTTCTCAGCCTGTTTATTCTTTGTGTAGAGAAAGGCCATTGACTTGTTTGAGTTAATTTTATATCCAGCTACTTCACCGAAGCTGTTTATCAGGTTTAGGAGTTCTCTGTTGGAATTTTTAGGGTCACTTATATATACTATCATATCATCTGCAAAAAGTGATATTTTGACTTCCTCTTTTCCAATTTGTATCCCCTTGATCTCCTTTTGTTGTCGAATTGCTCTGGCTAATACTTCAAGTACTATGTTGAAAAGGTAGGGAGAAAGTGGGCAGCCTTGTCTAGTCCCTGATTTTAGTGGGATTGCTTCCAGCTTCTCTCCATTTACTTTGATGTTGGCTACTGGTTTGCTGTAGATTGCTTTTATCATGTTTAGGTATTGGCCTTGAATTCCTGATCTTTCCAGAACTTTTATCATGAATGGGTGTTGGATCTTGTCAAATGCTTTTTCTGCATCTAACGAGATGATCATGTGGTTTTTGTCTTTGAGTTTGTTTATATAATGGATTACATTGATGGATTTTCGTATATTAAACCATCCCTGCATCCCTGCAATAAAACCTACTTGGTCAGGATGGATGATTGCTTTAATGTGTTCTTGGATTCGGTTAGCGAGAATTTTATTAAGGATTTTTGCATCGATGTTCATAAGAGAAATTGGTCTGAAGTTCTCTATCTTTGTTGGATCTTTCTGTGGTTTAGGTATCAGAGTAATTGTGGCTTCATAAAATGAGTTGGGTAGAATACCTTCTACTTCTATCTTGTGAAAAAGTTTGTGCAGAACTGGAGTTAGATCTTCTTTGAAGGTCTGATAGAACTCTGCACTAAACCCGTCTGGTCCTGGGCTTTTTTTGGCTGGGAGACTATTAATAACTGCTTCTATTTCTTTAGGGGATATGGGACTGTTTAGAAGGTCAACTTGATCCTGATTCAACTTTGGTACCTGGTATCTGTCCAGAAATTTGTCCATTTCGTCCAGGTTTTCCAGTTTTGTTGAGTATAGCCTTTTGTAGAAGGATCTGATGGTGTTTTGGATTTCTTCAGGATCTGTTGTTATGTCTCCCTTTTCATTTCTGATTTTGTTAATTAGGATTTTGTCCCTGTGCCCTTTTGTGAGTCTAGCTAAGGGTTTGTCTATCTTGTTGATTTTCTCAAAGAACCAACTCCTCGTTTGGTTAATTCTTTGAATAGTTCTTGTTTCCACTTGGTTGATTTCACCCCTGAGTTTGATTATTTCCTGCCGTCTACTCCTCTTGGGTGAATTTGCTTCCTTTTTTTCTAGAGCTTTTAGATGTGTTGTCAAGCTGCTAGTATGTGCTCTCTCCCGTTTTTTCTTGAAGGCACTCATAGCTATGAGTTTCCCTCTTAGAAATGCTTTCATTGTGTCCCAAAGGTTTGGGTACGTTGTGGCTTCATTTTCATTAAACTCTAAAAAGTCTTTAATTTCTTTCTTTATTCCTTCCTTGACCAAGGTATCATTGAGAAGAGTGTTGTTCAGTTTCCATGTGAATGTTGGCTTTCTGTTATTTATTTTGTTATTGAAGATCAGCCTTAGTGCATGGTGATCTGATAGGATACATGGGACAATTTCAATATTTTTGAATCTGTTGAGGCCTGATTTGTGACCTATTATGTGGTCAATTTTGGAGAAGGTACCATGAGGTGCTGAGAAGAAGGTATATCCTTTTGTTTTAGGGTAAAATGTTCTGTAGATATCTGTCAGATCCATTTGTTTCATCACTTCTGTTAGTTTCAGTGTGTCCCTGTTTAGTTTCTGTTTCCATGATCTGTCCATTGGTGAAAGTGGTGTGTTGAAGTCTCCCACTATTATTGTGTGAGGCGCAATGTGTGCTTTGAGCTTTACTAAAGTTTCTTTAGTGAATGTGACTGCCCTTGCATTTGGAGCATAGATATTCAGAATTGAGAGTTCCTCTTGGAGGATTTTACCTTTGATGAGAATGAAGTGTCCCTCCTTGTCTTTTTTGATGACTTTGGGTTGGAAGTCAATCTTATCAGATATTAGGATGGCTACTCCTGCTTGTTTCTTCATACCATTTGCTTGGAAAATTGTTTTCCAGCCTTTCATTCTGAGGTAGTGTCTATCTTTTTCTCTGAGATGAGTTTCCTGTAAGCAGCAAAATGTTGGGTCTTGTTTGTGTAGCCAGTTTGTTAGTCTATGTCTTTTTATTGGCGAGTTGAGACCATTGATGTTAAGAGATATTAAGGAAAAGTAATTGTTGCTTCCTGTTATTTTAGTTGTTAAAGGTGGCATTCTGTTCTTGTGGCTGTCTTCTTTTAGGTTTGTTGAGGGATTACCTTCTTGTTTTTTCTAGGGCGTTGTTCCCGTTCTTGTATTGGTTTTTTTCTGTTATTATCCTTTGAAGGGCTGGATTCGTGGAGAGATAATGCGTGAATTTGGTTTTGTCGTGGAATACTTTGGTTTCTCCCTCTATGATAATTGAGAGTTTGGCTGGGTATAGTAGCCTGGGCTGCAGTTTGTGTTCTCTTAGTGTCTGTATAACATCTGTCCAGGCTCTTCTGGCTTTCATAGTCTCTGGTGAAAAATCTGGTGTAATTCTGATAGGCTTGCCTTTATATGTTACTTGACCTTTTTCCCTTACTGCTTTTAGTATTCTATCTTTATTTAGTGCATTTGATGTTCTGATTATTATGTGTCGGGAGGAATTTCTTTTCTGGTCCAGTCTATTTGGAGTTCTGTAGGCTTCTTGTATGTTCATATGCATCTCATTCTTTAGATTTGGGAAGTTTTCTTCAATAATTTTGTTGAAGATGTTTGCTGGACCTTTGAGTTGAAAATCTTCATTCTCATCCACTCCTATTATCCGTACGTTTGGTCTTCTTATTGTGTCCTGGATTTCCTGGATATTTTGAGTTAGGATCTTTTTGCATTTTCCATTTTCTTTGATTGTTGTGCCGATGTTCTCTATGGAATCTTCTGCACCTGAGATTCTCTCTTCCATCTCTTGTATTCTGTTGCTGATGCTCAAATCTATGGTTCCAGATTTCTTTCCTAGGGTTTCTATCTCTAGTGTTGCCTCGCTTTGAGTTTTCTTTATTGTGTCTACTTCCCTTTTTAGGTCTAGTATGGTTTTGTTCATTTCCATCACCTGTTTGTATGTTTTTTCCTCTTTTTCTGTAAGGACTTCTACCTGTTTGATTGTGTTTTCCTGTTTTTCTTTAAGGACTTGTAACTCTTTAGCAGTGTTCTCCTGTATTTCTTTAAGTGATTTATTAAAGTCCTTCTTGATGTCCTCTACCATCATCATGAGATATGCTTTTAAATCTAGGTCTAGGTTCTCAGGTGTGTTGGGGTTCCCTGGACTGGGCGAAGTGGGTGTGCTGGGTTCTGGTGATGGTGAGTGGTCTTGGTTCCTGTTAGTAAGATTCCTCCGTTTACCTTTCGCCATCTGGTAATCTCTGGAGTTAGTAGTTATAGTTGACTCTGTTTAGAGATTGTTCTTCTGGTGATTCTGTTACCGTCTATCAGCAGACCTGGGAGACAGATTCTCTCCTCTGAGTTTCAGTGCTCAGAGCACTCTCTGCTGGCAAGCTCTCTTACAGGGAAGGTGCGCAGATATCTTGTATTTGGACCTCCTCCTGGCCGAAGAAGAAGGCCCAAAACAGGACCTTTCTCAGACACTGTGTTGCTTTGGCAGTTCCCAGGTGGTACAGACTCTCACCTAAGCAGACTAAATTCCTAAGTTCCTTGGAGTCCCGGGACCAAGATGGCGACCGCTGCTGCTGTGGCTTAGGCCGCCTCCCCTGCCGGGTGGGCACCTGTCCTCCGGTCCGGAAGGTGGCCGGCTGTCCCCGGCCCACACAGGGTGCTGCCTCAGCGCCTCTGTGCTTCTGCCTGTTCCAGAAGCTGTCAGGTTCTCTGGGGCACCCTCTCACCTGTTCAGACTAATTTCCTAAGTTCGGCGGGTCTCGGACCAAGATGGCGACCAATGCTGCTGTGGCTTAGGCCGCCTCCCCAGCCGGACGGGCACCTGTCCTCCGGTCCGGACGGTGGCTGGCTGTCCCCGGCCCACAAAGGGTGCTGCCTCAGCGCCTCTGTGCTTCCGCCTGTTCCAGAAGCTGTCAGGTTCTCTGGCGCACCCTCTCACCTGTTCAGACTAATTCCCTAAGTTCGGCGGGTCCCGGACCAAGATCTTTCCTTTTTTAATTAGATATTTTCTTTACTTACATTTCAATTGTTATCCACTTCCCTGTTTTCCCCTCCATAAACCACTCATCCCATCCTCCCACCCCATGCTCACTGACCCACCCACTCCTGCTTCCCTGACTTGGAATTCCCCTACACTGGGGCATGGTGCCTTCACAGAACCTAGGGACTCTCCTCCCATTGATGTCCAAAAAGGCCATCCTCTGCTAAATATTCAGTTGGCATCATGGGTCCCTCCATGTGTACTCTTTGGTTGGTGGTTTAGTCCCTGGGGTTCTTTGATTGGTTCATATTGTTGTTCCTTCTATGGAATTACAAGCTCCTTCAGCTACATCAGTCCTTTCTCTAGCTCCTCCATTGGTGACCTGGTACTCAGTCCAATGGTTGGCTGAGAGCATCCACCTCTCAGTATGTCAGGCATTGGCAGAGCCTCTCAGGAGACATCTATATCAGACTTCTATCTGCAAGCACATGTTGGCATCCACAATAGTGTCTGGGTTTTGTAACTGTATATGGGATGGACCATCAAGTGGAAAAAAGACAGCATTTTCAACAAATGGTGCTGATTCAACCAGCAATTAGCATGTAGAAGAATGCAAATGTATCCCTCTTTTATCCATGTACAAAGCTCAAGTCCAAGTGGATCAAAGACCTCCACATAAAACCAGATACTCTGAAACTAATAGAAAAGAAAGTGGGGACGAGCCTTGAGCACATGGGCACAGGGAAAAATTTCCTGGAAAGAATACCAATAACTCTAAGATCAAGAATTGACAAATGGGACCGCATAAAATTAGAAAGTTTCTGTAAGGCCAAAGGACACTGCCAATGGGACAAAATGGCAACCAACAGATTGGGAAAAGATCTTTACCAACCCTACATCCAATAGAGGGCTAATATCCAATATATACAAAAAAAACTCAAGAAGTTAGACTCCAGAGAACCAAATAACCCTATTAAAATGGGGCACAGAGCTAAACAAATAATTCTCAACTGAAGAATATCAAATGGCTGAGAAGCACCTAAAGAAATGCTGAACATCCTTAGTTATCAGGGAAATGCAAATCAAAATAGTCCCAAGATTCCACCTCACTGCAGTCAGGATGACTAAGATCAAACATAAGTTTTAATGTCACATACTAGTGTTACAGTCACTATTTAAGACTTTTATACAATACTAAGATACACTGACTTGAACACATATCAGAAATGCAGAGGAAAGGAAAACAAAATGAAAACTCGGACAATGGTTGTCTCATGATGTGTGGGCTTCATATGCTGAGGAAAAATGATTCAATAGGTTATTATGCTCTTCTTTGTGTTGTGTAGAGTTTCAAAGTTGTGTCATGAACAGCAGCATCACCACAGATTTTTGAAGTATCAAGAATCCTCATTTTGCTTCCATTGTTGGATGACAGCTCTAGAGGAATGCTGTCTTTGCGCTAATGGATGGCACATAGGTGACCACATTGGAATAGAGCTGAAACAATGACATATTCTAAGAGGAGATACCCAGTCTCCAGAGGTATTGATTTCTCGAGTCCACACAGATACAAGGACACTCAAGTTCCTATATAAAACAGATTGGTAGTTACATATCTATACATTTAATCATCTGTAGATTGCTTAGAAATCTATTGCAAGGTAAATGATTCATAAATTCTTGTGCTTCTGTCTTTTTAAATTATCTCCAAAAAAATGGAGTTTGTGTATTTTAGTCCATTTGGATTTTTTCTTTCAGTTATTTCTTATCTGTAGTTAGAATCTATGAATTAGGAACCTGGGGACAGGTGAGAGGCAATGTCTGGAAGATGAATGAGAAAGGAGAAAGCAGAGATAATAAGATTTTAGGGTATAATTTTGTCCCTATAAAGACTGTTCCTAGAAAACACCAACCTCCATACTTTTTAT